>NC_080720.1:17690851-17783351 GCF_019097595.1 Hemibagrus wyckioides | reverse complement strand
GTAACATATAAGGCATTCTTTTTTAAAGGTTTGAAATGGCTCCACTGGTATGGGCTGCAGCTTCATTCAGACTCATTGTTTCAATCCTTTATTCCTTTGCTAAGTTGTTAGCAGCTATATTAAATGATATAGATGTAGATACTTTACTTTTTAACAAGCAAAAATTGTACCCAGTCATTTATGATTTTGATCAGTGCTTTAGCCCCTTCCATGTATGTATATATATATATATATATATATATATATATATATATATATATATATATATATATATATATATATATATATATATATATATGTGTAAAGTTGTGAAATAAATTCAATGTATAATATAAAGTTGTTTGTATACCTTCCATAATGTTGACAGCCATGGGTTTTCTGGTGAAGTCTGGTGTACTTTTTCCATGTGGTATTTTTTCTACATATTGTGTGATAATAACACCAGGTATTCTGGAACTTTTCCTGATTTCCACTGTTAATATCACAAAAGAACATACATTCTTAAATTTATCTAGAAAATTATGAATTATAAATTCTTAATAACAATAACAATAACAAAAGGAATTTGCCTTGCCATTATGGCATCTACGGTATAATAAAAAAAGAAAAAGAAAAGTAATGTGTAACCAGTCAGCCACAAGAGGGCAGTAAATTGCTATAGTATTGGAAACAATAGCTAGTAAATTACTTGCTGGTAAATATTAGATTAATAGTGAAGAAACCAAACATTAAAGCCGACATTTTAACAGATTCGACAGATGACTATAACATCAGGTACTGAAATTGCATTCCTGCACAGTTAACTGTACATGACTCGGGTATGACCAGATGACTCAAAACTGTTTTAGCTCAGTAAATGATCGTTAAACAGAGAAAAGAGAAATGGAGACTTGAGGTTAGCAAACAGCTTTACTAATCAACACAGGTCATGTCATCTCCACTGGAAAGTGTGGCATTGGGTGCACATGAATATAGATATAGATATGAAAGTTAGAACTATACACCATTGCTGATTGGCTGAAAATACTTTGTTACTAAATACTATGTTTGTGACAGCTATGCCTGATTCATTGGAATTACCTTTGTTGAAGGTAATTCATTACAGCTCTGTTGACCTTTGATGAAACAGATTTATTCATTCACTTCTGTGATTTTTATTTATTTTTTTTTTTACCATACCAGACAGTACCCCTTTCCCACCAGCAGAGGTCCTGCTCTCCCGAGGTCTAAACCGACTACTGACCTCAATTTCTGCATTATATTTAGCATGGTTTCTGCATTTCCTGCATTTAATTGAATAGTGCTGTAACTGTTGTATTTTACAGTAGGTTTATGTGACACACAGCTGTTGCATTGTCACTGGTGCTGCTGAGATATCATACCCATACATATTCATGTTAATGATGCCTTTAAAAGTATCTTTAAAGACATTGGTGCATTGTTTTTTGTTAGGTGTTTGTTATTATCTAATGCCTTCCTTCCCACACGTTGAGCTGTAGGGTTTGAATATACTAGGCAATGGCACTGCACTTTTTGCCACAACTGTAACTAGTTCATCCTCTCTTTGTGATCATGCTGCACAGGGAAGCTGTAGGAACTTAAGGTTGCTTTCACATACACAGTGTTTACATTGTTTGAATCGATCCAAGGTGCATTTTCCTCTTTGGTGTGGTTTGTTAGTGAATGTGACAACACAGCAATTACAGTTGGACAACCATTGAGGTGGTCTCGGTAGCATTACCAACAAAATCTACAATGGCTTGGTTGCAGTGGGAAAGCTATTTGACACTGAATAGTCTCAAAAACAGGAAATGTCGTGTGTGATTGGAACTAATGAAGAAAAAGAAACATCAAACAGTGCTTGCCCATTTCACAGTATTTAAACACACTGGTTTAAACCCTTTATCTGTACACCAGACTACTCATTGGATCATCTTCTTATTTTGTGTCCATTTGTGTTTTGACCCTTGCCTGTGCTACCATTTTGGTATTTGGCAGTGTTTTGGTATTGTAAATAGATCCTAACCAACCTCCGGAGTTCAGGGATCTATTCCATGAAATGAGCTAATAAAACCAGGGCCTATTTGAAATTGCTTTGCTTGACAAAGAGTAACAGGTCAATACGACCTCACTGAGTGTCATCAATAATGTTTAGGCGCTACTTGCAGTATTTTCACTAATTCAATACGGAATTGGCCAAACACGGCTCATGCAGAGCAGCACAGTGGTTAGCACTGTTGTCTCACAGCATGAAGGTCCTGGGTTCGAACAGGCAGGGGCCTTTCTGTGTGGGGTTTGCATGTTCTCCCCGTGCCTGCATGGGTTTAGTCCAGTTACTCTGGTTTCCTCCAACAGTCCAAAAACATGTATGCTAATTGTGGATTGCTAATTCTAAATTGCCCATAGGGGTGAGTGTGTGTGGTTGTCTGTCTATATGTGGTCCTGTGATGGACTGGCGATCTGTCCAGGGTGTACCCCTGCCTTTTACCCAATGTGCGCTGGGATAGGCTCCAGCAGATCCCTGTGACCCTAATTAGGAATAAAAGCGGGTATAGCTCATGCACACCATACACTCACTCAGCACTTTATTTGGAACACTATGCTAATACTTGGTAGAACTTTACTTTGCTATCAGAACAGCCTCACTGGCATAGATTCCACAAGATGTTGAAAATATTGTGTTGAGATTTTGGTCCTTGTTGACATGATTGCATCACACAATTTCTGCAGATTTATGTTTCGAATTTCCCGTTCTACCATATGCCATATGTGTTCAGCTGGATTCATGTCTGGTGACTGGGAAGTCAACTGAGGAACACTGAACTCATTGTCATTGTCAACTTTCTTTTATGACATGGTGCATTATCATGCTGGATTCAGCCTGTAGACAGGTAAATTGTGGCCATGAGGCCATGCACAATAATCAGCAACAATCCTTATTGTGCATTCTAAAATGCTTTCCTGCTCACCACAATTGTACAGAGTGGTTATTTGAGTAACTGTAGCCTTTCTGTCAGCTTCAACCAATCTGCCTATTCTCAAATTACAAGCATTTCCATCCACAGAATTGCAGCTTGCTGGATTTTTTATTTTTTTTGCAAATTCTGAGTAAACTCTAGACACTGTTGAAAATCCCAGGAGATTAGCAGTTATAGAAATGCCCACATGAGCCTATCTGGCATCCATGCCACAGTGAAAATAACTAAGATCACATTTATTCCCCATTCTAATGGTCGATGTGAATATTACTCGAAGCTGCTGGTATGTATCTGAATGATATTCTGCATTGCTCTGCTGCCACCTGATAGGCTGACTAAATAATTTCATGAATGAGTAGGTGTAAAGGTGTTCCAAATAAAGTGCCAGCAAAGCTATAGTGATATGGCAGTGAATGAGAGCCTCTGTTTCACTTTAGCTGAACAAATACTTATAAGGAAATTATATGACGAGCATAAAACATTACTACATAAGTAAAAGTAACATCTCAGCAAATAACAAAGCTTGAGAAGCAGCATGACAGAAGAAATGTGTAGGAGCATAAAAAAAAAATAATATGGTCAATAATAATAATAATCTCTAGTCAAAATTAACATATACATCTAACTGAGGATTTATTTTTGTTGGTAATCAGTATATAAATTAATATTAATAAATTTATTTATAAATTTATTATTAATTAAAATGTATTAATTAATTAATAAATTTCATTTAGTGTAAATTGTTCCTATAATTTTAGAGATGTTTAGAGTTTATACTGTCTGTCCTTTTACTGCATTAAACAAACAAACAAACAACATTGAATTTGCTCTGTTTAATTATGTATATTGGTTAACATGAATGTCGGAGCCAATATGACTAAATCATATATTTTCAAAACACTGGAATAAAACCACTCACTCAAGCTCAAGTTATTACTATATAATTACAATTTTACTATACACAATGAAATCACAATTTGATGACAAACTATATATATTTATCTAAATTATACATCATATTCAAACACTAGCAGGAGTGCAGTTATACTGAACATTGGCATGACTCTGATTAGGCACAAAACTTTGTTTATTTTTGCTCTGCTAGCAGAAATACACACAACGTCCACTTTAATAGGAATGTCTGTACATCTGCTCATTTCTGCAGTTATGCAATCAGCCAATTATACAACAGCACAATACAAAGAAATCATGCAGATACAGGTCAAGAGCTTCATGTTCTTAAAATAAGCAGGACTTCGGAATCAGGTTTGGTAAACTGCTGTAAAAAAATGCTAAGCAAAAAAACAAAACAAAACAAAAAAACAAAACAAAGAACACTTACCTTTTGCAGACATTTTTAAAATGTTACTGTGCTTTTTATTTCACAGTTTTAAAAAGTGGCTTGGCTCTGAAAATAAAAAGGGTAATTAGATCAGCAAAATATACCACAATAATAACTAATATCTCATATTTCATATGTCATATCTCATATGTCATATTTACAAATTTTGTTGAATCAGCATCCAAAACGCATTTGTTTCCTAATATTTGCTTCATTAAATAATATTTAGATTTATGTGTAATATTGGATCTTATTGGCATCTTCAGTACCAAAGAGGCTTGCATATGAGGATGGCAGGGAAGAGAGGTCCTTATTTAACCAACATGGACATGGTGATCCATCCCCTCTTATTCACATAATAAAACCAGGCCATCTCTCTTCTGCAGGTATCTGATGTTGAAATGCTTTTATAAATCATACACTAATCATTCTGTCATCATACTGTTGATATTCTCAATAGTTACATTTCTTTAGATTCTTTTAAAATTCTTCCCTAATTATTTTTAAAAGCTTCAGTGGGAAATTATATGTCGAGATAGGTGTTACAGCACCTACCTACTTTAAGAAATGGCTGTGACCTCCATTATTAGCCAATAAAGATATATTAAGAGTTTGATATGATTGACACTGCATGTGAAGTAATATGAAGCTGACGATGTAGCTTTTAATGACATTCTACAGCTATGAGATCCTTCTCGATGCATCAGCAGCTATTTAGGCTCTGCTTTTGATAGGTCACATGCCTAATAAAACTATGAGGGATATGCTGGCAGCCATAAGAGCTCTGCTAAAGAAGCAATAAATAAATAAATAAATAAATAAATAAATAAATAAATAAAAGTGACAAAATAGAACACAGAGACCCTTGCTCATCAGCTCATTTTTTTTATTCTTTGCTGTATTTTATATGAAAATAATTCTAGTGTCTGAATGAACACAAGTCAAATCAGGGATAAAATAAATTAAGGATAAAATAGTGTAATAATTTAATTTAATAATTTATTTTTATTTCTAGTTATTTAGTTATTTTTTATTTCATTATTTTTTATTATCCCCTTTCTCCGTTTATCTTCTCTTGTAAAGCTGCTTTAAGACAATGTTCATTGTAAAAGGCGCTATACAAAATAAATTGAATTGAATTGAATTGAAATCAGGAAAACTGTGGACATGCAGTGGTTTCTTTCATGAGAACTGCTCTTCAACAAGATACATTTCAGTTCTTGAACAAATAGTCAGATCACAAGTTAACACACAGAAAACACTGAAAAGTAACGTGATGTTAAGGATGATCTATGCATACAGTTCAGTTTACTCTAGTCTGACTTCTGTTAAAAAAAAACAACTTATTTACTAAAAGAAAAACAAAAAAGACTTATTTAGGAAAGTGTTTAGTTTTGGCACTAAACACACATCAGTACTCTGAATCTATTTTTTCCCCTTTGCTGAAGGTATAATGTTCCTCCTATTGTAGGTTTGTTCTGATTAATTCTTTTTAATTCTACATAACAGCCCATTTTACGACACATATTAAAGATAAATAAGTGAAATGTTAAGAAAGTGTGATTAGGTCAAGTATCCTAGACACCTAGTTATAGATTACAAATGGAAGGGCTTACCTTATAATCCTTGTACACTTGGATTTTAGTGCAATTGCTCCTTTTACAGCAGTAAATATTAGTAGACTGAATGAGCAACCCCATAGGTAGCGAAGTCACTCAGCTGTCATGGGTGTTAACGGCTTTTATTTGGGTGAGGCTTACATTAAGGAGGAGGTCCTGCCCATGGTCTGTTCATATTTCATGATAAAGAATGAAAGGTCAAAATTCAAGTTGATATTGTGATGATTTTTGCTTTATTCCCACATGGTCATATTCTGTCCTGTTGAAATTATATACACTACTGGATAAAAATGAGGACAAACTCAATTCTATATATATTTTAACAGTCAAGTTAATGTTTCTTCTGCATCAAAGGGTATGTTTAATAGGATCTCCTGGCTTATCTTCATTCGGGAGAATAAAGTGGATAAAGCTTATTTGGGAACGTTCAGGGTGAAGCTCTGTCATGAAGCTGATTATTTACAATATAAAATAGATTTGATTTCTGTTTGATATATGTTGATTTTATTGGTCTCCGCATAATTCCAGATGTGTTTTTTCATAGCGTTAATGTCTTCATTATTATTGTAGAATAAAATAGAAAGTAAATATAAAAATAAAATAGAGGAAAAACTGAAGAATTATTAAGAAGCCTGCCCAAGCATGGTAGTATAGGAGTTCACCATCCACTCAAGAGTAACTGAATCTCAGACTAATCTCAAAAGAAAATCTTCACAGGTCTTTAGTGTGTTAGTATTAAGAGGTCTATAACCTCATCCCTGTGTCATGCTGTATCCAGTTTCTGACTGTTGTGATTCCAATTGCACTAGATAAGATGTACCATTTACAGCATAGTAACGTCATGTAATATGATCGATTGTGGTTCCTGTTTATTAGACAACGAAAGGACATCTAAAACAACACCGTTTTCCACTCAAAACCCAGAGCCATGTGTGATATAAAACACTTTTAAAAACAATAACTGTATTCTGCATAGAAATGTGTCTAATGTTGATATGATAACAAATCACACTTTGTACAGTAACATATCTACTGCAGCAGGTTTATATTTCACATCAACAGGCTACCCTGACAGCTTTCCCTTAAAACCTATATTTCCTCAAACCCAAACATGTTTCAGCATGACAATACTACTGTGTACAAAATGAGTTCCATAAAAGCATGTATTGCCATGGTCATGTACTGCCAAGAGCCCTGACCTCAACCCCTCTGAACTTTTGGATGAAATCACACTGACTACATGCCAAGCTTTTTCTCCCCTGAGATCAGTACCTGACCTCACTAATACTCTTTTAGCTGTTCAGACACAATTCCCAAGAACCACGGTCAAGAATATAATGGAAAGCCTTCACAGAAGAGTGGAGGCTGCAATATGCATCAAAGCAGCGACCATATCCCTATGAATTCCCATGGTTTTATATTCAAGAAGTAAATGGTCAGGTGTCCACACACTTTCACCTGTTCTAGGACATTGGAAGTGAGGGTGCTGAGGGTGTGCCTTTGAAGCACCCCCAACTTTCAAAATTTATCTGCAATTAAAATAACAGCAACAATAATAACATAGACCATGTCACATGTGAACTGTTTGAGATTCCATCAGCCCCCCCCCAAATACCTGCTCATGCCACTTTTACAGTAGTGCCAGCTGATTGACGCAGTTATCCAATCAGATAAATCAAGTGGCAGCAGTGCATTTCATACATTCATGGAGATACAGGTGCAGAACTTCAGTTAATGTTCACATGAAACATCACAATGTGGAAAATGTGATCTCACTGACTTTGACAGTGGTATCCTTGTTGGTACTGACTGGACTGAATATTTCAGAAACTGCTGTGCTCTTTAGATACCACATGACTGGCTGATTGGATATTTGCATGACTAAGCAGGTACACATGGGATTTATTGAATTTATTGAAGTTGATATTTTAAACTGTACAGTAAAAAACCAAGCTTCACACTAGCAGCTTAACTGAGATGGCCATAATGCAGTGCTATGGGATGCTTGCTAACATTGAAGACATGTTTGTTAGGACAAAAGTATCTGCTCATATATAGCTTGGATAAAACACAGCTTTGTGAAAAAATAAAAAAGAACAAACAAAGGCTGATACAAATACACACTTTTTTGAATATATATACTGTATGTTTAAAAATGTAATTACCTAAATTGCAGGACAATAATGTATGGCTGTTGTGTAAATAGTTTAAAAAATATCTAGGTAGAAATGAATTACCAAAAACTATTTCAGGACCTCAGCATTTATAAAAAGCCAGGTGGTGATCCTTCACTTAATCATAAAGACACCAAATACTTTATGCATCCTTCTGTTTTACTACCTTAAATTATAGAGTATGACAGATTTCTCAAGGGCTAGTGAAAGGTGTATATCAAAGTTGTTACAAAAGTCTGTAATGTGTCCTGATGTTGCACCTCTCCCAGACAATTTAAAGCATTGATAAACAGTGCAGGTAACATACTTTGTTGCAGATGAAAAATGCTCAACATATTACTCCTTGCACCTCTTTGGGTTGCACCCTGTATTTACTTTTTTTCAATTTTGATACTAGGATTAGTGTTTTTACCAGTTTAATACGAACTGCTCACATCATGTAAAGCTTTACATGGACATTGCTCCACTCTACCTTTCTAAGCCTATGTGCTCTCTTTGTAAACCATGTACTGTATGTACCCTGGGGGTTATAAGACTGTGCAACAAGTTCAGATTGTCAACTGCCAGAAGCAGGTCTTTTATTTTCTTAGCATGTAGAAATTGTGGCAAACACTACCTTAGTCTCTAATGGTCTCCCATTTACTTTTTTTCATAACTGTACATTTTCCTGTTTTCCAGACATTTGATTAGAAGGGAAACTGACCTGAAACTACAGAATGTATGTTTTTCAAACTATGTTTTAAAGCTTTGCAGGGATTGATGTTTGTTGTAACCCTACCCAGATGTTGAAAGTCTATTTTCTGGCTCCTTATAAGCTAATTTGAAGAGAAGCTGTAATGTGGGTGGTCTGTGGTATGTTCTTTCGCTATCAATGCACTGCAATTAAAGGCTATTTATAATTTACATCTGACGTATTGCATCATGCTTCTACTTTCTTCCTGGTTAAAAACTCATTATGCCATTCTAGGCTTTCTTGTCTCCTCTCTTGATTTCCTGTGTAGTGTTCACTGCAGCTGGGATCCCATAGGGGCCAATGACAAAGCTGACCTTTACTTTTAGGTGACTAGTAACATGGAGTCAGAAATGAAAAACACAGTGAAAAAAACATGGTTCATGTGACTCCTACTTAATAATAATATTCTTCATTTAACTATTTTTTTTCTGTAAGAAGAGAGCACCTCTCAATCTCTTGTTCTCTACTGGATCATTCTTTAGAGGCCTGAAATTTCTCTTTTAAATGACAAATATGAACACAGAGGAAAGCTAAATTAACCACTACCAAGATGTGTAACACTTATGTATAATCAGGAAAGGAATTAAAGGAATTAAAGATACCACTTACATAACCAAATGTTGGCCAAATGAATGATGTAAATCTCACCACCACTGGACTCAGGTACATTTTCTAAAATATGATGGATGACCATCCAAAAGAAGTCTGGGTTTAGTGGCTGCTTGAGCAATGCTACCTGCTCCAGTTTGTGATGGCAACTGTAAAATGTGATGGATGAGGAATAATTGGGTCTACATTCTAGACTATTCTTTGGGTATTTTATGTTTGCTTAACATACAGTGGCAAAGAAAAACTCTCTGAGACAGCAGTAGGGAAGAAACCAAACTCAAAAGGTAACCCGGTTGTTGTCTGGGGTCACCGGATATTGAGAAAAGAAATCATTACATGTCTACAGTTTGTACTGCTTTATCATCAAGCAGTACTGTGTTGGAAAAATCTTCAGTGTAAAGCTTTAGCTTGAAATATGTAATATCTAGCTGCAGTTATCCCCTTTATAATGAGTAACATGAACATAGGTTTTAGTGGGTATACATTGGACACTAGAAACTATTGTGTAAGATAATCTTTATTCATTTTTTATACAGCTAATGTATGACAAGGCCCCGATAGCCCCTTTATATTTCATAATAAATCACTACAAAGCCACATACAAGCACTGAACACCAAGCGACACTGTGTGTGTAAACATGTAATGTAAACCTTCATCTGACAGCCGTATTTCACTGAGCACCCCGTGGACACTTCTGGGTGTGTCATGAAATACCAGCCTCCTCATATCCTAGTAGTAAACTGCATCTGTCAAATGTGGCACTGATATTCAGGTCTGTAAATCTTGCAGCTATGGCTGTGTATTTAGGACAAAATTACTTAATAATTAATCTTTAAAAAAAAACTTTTGCATTTCAGATTTTACTGATAAAACTCATAGGACTTGTATGTTTTTAAAGCACATTTGACTTTAACTACTTGTAACAATTGTCACACTACAAAAATGACTAACAATTAAAAATATTTTAAATGGAGTCAAATTTAGCTAATATATTCTTTTGTAATAATACAATAAAACAAATATAAGATTATTACCCATATTTCTAGATGTTATATTTTTTAAGCTTCTGTTCTATTGTCAGATTTTTTTTTCAAATTGTTAGCATTAATTTCTCTAGAAGAAGCAGAATGCAAGGCTTGAAATGAATAAAAATATCTAAAAATACATTAGAAAGAAATTTGTTTTATTGGAATCTTTAAAATGCAAACACTAGCTGCACTGAACTATATTTAAGACAATCTCACTTTGCTCAAATGGCTTTTTTGTAGTAAAGTCTAAATATGTTTTTTTTAACCATCTGTAAGGATCCCACTATTAAGATCGAAATCTTTGAAGTGCCAAATTTCAATCTGAAAAACAGAAAAAAACATTAACAACAGTACTTCTGCTGAATCACTGTATAATAATAACACTAGTACTACTACTAATACTACTACTACTGCTAATAATAATAATAATAATAATAATAATAATAATAATAATACCTTTAACTGTAAGGGTGGCAGAGCACTCTGCTTTTCCAAATGAGTTGACTGCAACTACTTTATATTCGCCAGCATCTTCAAGCTCCACTCTGAGGATGTACATGGAGCACACACCATGAGCATTGGTGATGTAGTAGTGTTTATTAGAGTTGATGCAGATGCCATTCAGGTACCAAGACACATGGGGTTTGGGGCAGCCTCGAACAGCACAAGTCATGTAGCACTGGTAGCCCTTTGGTGGAGTGTGGACTTTTAGTGGAACCGAAATGGAGGGGGGCCTCTCAAAAGTAATCACAGCTGGTGGAGCTCTTGATAGTGAATCTAGACAAACATAAATATTACATAGCTGTGAAATAACTGTGCAAAGTAATTTTATTATTACCAGTTGTTACCAGGTATTGGCAACGGCCCCAAAGGTTCTGCTGTTAAATGAGATTTTGGGCCTCATTTAAGAAGCTGCATAACAAACAGATCTATTCACATTTACATTTCTGGCATCTGGTAGACACCCTTATCCAGAGACATATTTTACACAACTGAGCAATTGAGGGTTAAGGGCCTTGCTCCAGATGTAAACTCACAACGGCCTTAACCTTAACAACTATCTTATAAATCTTGTATTTTGTATTCAATAAATGTTTGTATCCAGATGACACAGCTGAGGAAATCCTCAGTTTGTATAGAAATTATCTAATTTGCAAGGATTACTGTGCTAGATTATTCTGTCAAGTTTAAATTGCTTATTTATTTACATTTACACAATTTAGCAGATGCCCTTATCCAGAATGAATTTTAGAAGTGTTTTGTCTCCATCAAAACATATCTTCATGACAGTTCATCAGGTCAGGGGCTACCACTAAGAATGCCACTGAGGATTTTTTTTTCATTACTGGAATTAATAAAAACTATATATATATGAGTTATATCATTAGTTATATTAGTTATAAATATTAGTCTATGTGATGTACCTGGTGTCCATGATCACTTTGGTAAAGTGTAGATCTTTTTTCTTCTCCATTTTTATCTTTCATTTATTTCTAATGAATTTTCACACCTCACCTAATTTACACATAATTAACCTTGTCAGTATTTTTTTTTCTTTTGAAAACAGCTTTTAAGTTGCTTTTAGTATGCTGCTAAATAGTTTTTCTTTACCAAGAAGTGAGCCAAAATAACTGTTTCATAGCCGTTTTGTGTTTCCAGCATCCTGTTGCCCTTTACTGTTGTGAGTGTCACCACATGCAAATGAGCTGTGCACTTACAGATGATCAATATATAAATAGGAGTTTAAAGAACATCATTTTTTCTTAAACATTTATAAATCTGATGCAAACTTTTAGTTTGGCTTGTGTGAACACAACTTGATTGATAAATAAGGGCCTGTTATTAGTAGAACTGCCAATCAGGAACACTGCTTATTCGTAACTGGAAGTGAATTTTGATGTGACACGTTTATAAATGGCTGAAACTCTAAGAATACTGTGTGAGATTAAAAAAGCCTACTTTTAAAATGATGATTAGTAAAAATCAGTTAATAATACTGATCAGAATATTTAGTTCTCATGTAAACACAAACAGATCTTCTTACTTTTTAAGCTGTAAACACCCCATACTGGTGATTCTGAAGGCTCTGACATTCCCATGTCATTTTTAGCATAGATTCTGAAATGATACTCATGTCCAGGCTGGATATCAGCAGTGTAGCTTGTACAGAAGAGGCGAGTAGCTATCGTGTGCCATATACAACTGATGGTGTCATATTTTGCTATAATGTAGTGCAGCTGATCATCCAGTTCCTGTTCTGGTGATGGGGCCCATGTGATGATCACTTTACCATGTTCCCGCTGCTCCAATGTCACTTGGCCTGGTTTCTTGGGTTCATCTGGCAACAAAAGAGTGCTTTGATATCAATAAATCAGCAGGGAGCCATCTGACCTTGAGGTATAATGATTAGAATAATGTATAGCTTCAGAATAAATTAGCTGCAAGCTCTTCACTGGATTATAAAATTCCCTTCATGTGATCTGAATATTGTATTCACCATGCAAAATCAATTATTATGACATGACAGCTGTATGGACTATTAGAAAAATTGGACCATCTCAGCTTGGAAGAAAGTGCAAACATAATATGATTGGTGTGAGAACTATAAGAGTGAGGTAGAGGCTAATGAGGGACAGTAAGGTTAATGTTACCTGTTACTCTGACATCTATGTCAAAACTAGTCTTCCCACAAGAGTTTTTAGCCATGATGGTGTACACGCCTGAGTCTGAGCGCTTTGAGTTGGGTATGGTGAGTACTGACACGCCTTCGGTGTTGACAGTTTTGAAACATGGAGGCACGGGTTCATTATTTTTTGACCAGCTTATTTCTGGAGATGGGGATGCCTTTTGAAAAGTATTTTGTAAAAATTATTTATATGCAGAAATAAATAAAAAGAAAGGTCTTACACATAAAAACAACATTGGGGTAATCTAAAAATGACTTACTTCATAATTTACTACAATTCTCACAGTGTTTCCTGCTCTTACAACCATGAAATGTACAGGGTCCTTCAAATGAGGTTTCACTGAAAATCAACAGACAGACAGTATATCAACAGACAGACAGTATAATGTATTCAAAATAGTTAGAAAACTTTAAAATTAATAATTGACTTTTATGTTATTTCCTAACGTATCCACCACTTACTGTTGGGATTTTTAGCACAGACCATCTGAGAGGGCTGACTGGGCTCTCCAGCTCCTGATGCATTAATGGCTGACACTCTAAACTCATACTCTGATCCTTCAGACACTTTCTTCACAGAATATTTTAATGCTAAAAAAGTGAAAAGACATGTTTGACTATTTTCATTCATCTTAAATTCATTAAATGTATGGGTTTCCAGAAAACACTGAATGCACTAAATGATTGACTGACTAAGTAATAAGAAGTGAACTGTCAAAGCTAAAGCATCAAAGATATAGTTACTATATACCTTCAATGGGTTCATTAATGGAGTTTAATGACACCCACTGGCTTGTGTCTTTTTTTCGTTTCTCTAGCTGGTAGCCCAGGATTTTGGTTCCTCTATCCTTCTCTGGAGGAGCCCACTCTAGATTAATGCAATTCTTGAAAGCACTGACAATTGTAGGAGGACCTGGACAGTCAGGGAATACTGCAACAAAATAGCAGGTATTATTTGTTCACTCATTTTATTTCATGTATTCAACTAGCTGGTTTGTCCACAATGAAATATGTATGTTGACCCTTCAGTCTCTTACCTAAAGCTCCAGCCATAATGTGGTCTGTCTCCAGTGGGTCCCCAATGCCCTCGCAGTTTTCTGCATAAATTCGGTAGGAATATCTCTTTCCATGGCACACATTTCTGTCCCTAAACGTAAGCTGATCAGCCGAGACATCCCCTAATTTTTTCCAGATACTTTGGCCTGTTTGCTGCCTCTCAATTATGTAATTCTTCACTGGTGAGCCACCATCATTACTTGGTGGGTTCCACTTGAGTTCAATTACAGAGGATGTGCATTCTAATAGCTCAGCTGGGCCTTTTGGTGGACTGGGCTTGCCTGGTTAAAGAACAAATATTACCAAAATTCTTAAATGTTCAAAAGAATGACAAAGAAGTAAAATAATATTATATTTGTCTTAAAAAGTTACCTTACCAAGTACAATCAGTCTTGATAAGGCCTCTACAGCTCCATAAAGGTTTTTCAGCTGGATGTTAATTTCTCCAGCATCTGATTGCAGACAGTTTTTAATTTGAAGGCAGCTGTAGTTTGATTCCTTTACCACTTTCACTCCACCACCATCTATCAGCTCAGAACCTTCCTTAAACCACTTGATTTCCAGAGAATCTTGTGGTGGGAACATCATCTTAAAGGTTGCATTTTGGCCTGCTTTAACCACCACAGGTTTGGAGAACTTGCACAATTCATCACGGTCAAATTGAGGAACATCTAAAACATTTATAGAAAATACCAGCTCAGATACCTAGCTTTTTTATTTTTATTTTTCTGAACCATTTATCCAACACAGGATCACAGGGAAACAGGAGCCTATCCCAGGAGACTCAGGGCACAAGGCAGGGGATACCCTGGACAGTGCCAACCCTGTCTCACACACACACACACACCCATTCACACACTACATACAATATTTAGACACTAATTAGCCAACAACAGCGTCTTTGGAATGATGGAGTACCCAGAGAAAACACCTGAAGCAGGGACAACACACATACTATGTGCACACAAGGCAGAGATGGATAACAAACCCCAAACCCCAAAGATGCAAGGCAAATGTGATAAATATTAAGCTACTATGCCTGCATTTGCTATTTTAAATTCTTCTAATGTCATATCTAATCATTCATGATAATCAGGTTAGAAGGAACATAATAAATAGACTTGATACCTCCAGCTGTAATTGTGGCTTGACTGTTACAGATGTTTGTTGCAAACTTTTGTTCATCTGAGTTGGTATTCTTGCCACTTTGGTTAGTCAGTTTAGGAGTGCCTGAACTTTTGCAAGTAGGCACTTCAGAAGGCTGATGTGAAAAACAAGCATATTTTAGTAGACCTAGAATAATATTGAAAATTGAAAATGTACAAAAATGTTTACAGAAAGTTTCAGAATTATTGACACCCATCAAGGAAATAGTAAACAATAGTATACATAAGACATTTATATTCTATACAAAATAATTGTATGTAATAGATGCAAATAATACTCTCTCTCTCTCTCTCTGTGTATGTGTGTGTGTTACCTTTTTTGCATCATTGGAACCACCTCTATCCATTCTATCATCGTTAAGTCTAGTGACAAATGTTGGTGGCTTGCCACAGGCTGCATTTTCTGGCGGTTGGCTTGTCAGGGATGCTTGATAATATAACAGAAGCACAGGTGGAGGTATTGGGTATTTAGCAACTGGCCCCAAGCATAATTTTGTTTTAGGTCATCAATTTGAATCTTTTATGCACTCAAATAACTGCATTATTTCCCGCACAAGTGTTTTCACAAATACATTGTCTTGACAGTTTTTGTTAATATAAAAGAAATAATTTTTCATGCATATGTTTGCATTTTGGTCCTGTGCTTTAACTCAGCATACTCAGAGTGTATATTGTGACTACAGTTAATAAGGGTTTGTTATTTTCTTACACTGGAAACTGCTTACTTATTTAAAATTCCATAGACCTGTGGAAACTTGGTTGTGGCAAACAATGGGCTTTTAAATATGACTTTGTTTAAAAATTTGTAACTGTCCTTATTAAAATACATTTTGTCAGTCATATTACATTTCAGTTAAATAAGTAATGTTAGTTAATTATGTTGCCTGTACAACACTGACCATTTTCACAGCATTCTTCACTGGAGGCTGAATTTGCATTCCTGGCTGCAGAAGTAAGGTTTGCATTTTCTCCAGATTTCACAAAGCCTGATCTTGTTTCCTCCACTGGAGCCCCTGAACCACAATCAGACACAAACACAGACATGTTTCTACTGAGATATACTGAATGTCCCTTGTCACTAGCAGAGTTGGGAATTTCTCAGAAACCAGTGCAAATAAATGAGAAGCTTGTTTTATGTTCAAATTAATCTCTTTTTTTTTATTTGTTACAGGCATCACACGTCTCTGCTTACATCAAGGCAAGTGATGGAACTGTAAATATACCTGCACTGATAGTAATTTGATTAACAGATTAAAAATCATTTGGATGTAAGTTAATGCAAACATACTGTGGTGCAGAAATGATCATAATGAGCATGTTTGTTATCTATATTCTAAAAGACTTATTTAAAAAAAAATGTTAATATGAATAGCCTGTTAATATTAAAACTATAAATAAAAGATTTCAATAATAATTTTAGGCTTATGTGACCACTTGCTTGCTTGCACATACTCGAAAGTAAAAACCTTGTTTCAAGTCTCAGTATCTCTCAATGGACAACTCTATTTTCAACAAGATGAATGTGATATAGATCAACCTGTGATCCTTTCTGTCAAGCTTTCTAAAAAAAACTAAACACAAACAAACAAAAAACATGTGTCTCCTATTTGTATCTGTTTAGAACACCTTATCTGTTCAGTCTGATTGTTTATATCCCTAGTGTAGAGAATTCTTAGAGTGCCACCCTGTGGCTAAAATAATAATAATAATATATATATATATATATATATATATATATATATATATATATATATATACACACACATGACAAACTTAATTGGTGATGCACCACACCAGTGGTCTGGCATTTTCTGCCTTAATTATAAATCAGATGCTCTGTACATCTTAATTGGACCTTATAAACACCTTTTGGATTCAAATTGCATAACTGTATGCAGACATCTATTCAATATATATTGAATCAGTCACTCCAGATTCAGTTCAAATGCACTCATATACTTTCTTTTTGCACTAAGCAAAATCTCCCAGAATTCTTTGGTCAATTTTTTATTTCTATGACTAAAAATGCTCAACAGCTGTCCATTCTTACCTGTCCCTCCAATAGCTGGGCTAGCACCAGATCCTAAACCAGATCTAGACCCGAAAGCAGAACCACCCTCAGACATAGATCCAATACCAGACCCTGATATAGATGCAGAAGTTTTGCTGTCTCCTGAAACTTCTGCATCTTTCTCTGGCATAGCTGTTTTGATGTCTGATATCACCTCCTCCTTCTCTTTCAGCAGCTTGATTTGCTGTTCTGCTGCAACTTTTGCCAGATCAAGGCCTGATCCTCCTGCCTGTGTTGTTTTTCGGACTTTCTTTTTGCCATGTAGGTTTGG
Organism: Hemibagrus wyckioides; assembly: GCF_019097595.1. Taxonomy (NCBI): domain Eukaryota; kingdom Metazoa; phylum Chordata; class Actinopteri; order Siluriformes; family Bagridae; genus Hemibagrus; species Hemibagrus wyckioides. The sequence continues at coordinate 17,765,617 of NC_080720.1, read as the reverse complement.
ATCACTATCAGCTTGATCATGAAACAGAAATGACAAGCATCATGGAAAATATATTATTATCCATATTATATAGATTATGCTCTGTATTTCTTACACACAGTAAGGAGAATGAGCTTACCTTCCACTATCAGCCAGGCATTACAGGACTTGATACCTGCCACAGCAGCATATATACCCTTATCCACCAGCATACAGTCTTTCACCACCAGTCGGTGAATCAGCTTGTCTTCAGAAACTGTTATGTCATATTTTTCTCCCTGTTCCACAGGGACATTCTTCCCCACCCACAGGATTTTTGAGAAGGGATTAGATAGAACGCACTCAAACATCGCATCTTCTCTCTCCATAGCTTTAACTTCCTGAATCTTTACCAGGAATTCCACCTTTGGAACTAAGGAGAAATGTATTAAGATAAATATCTATGAACACCACATAGAGCTTACTTAAACTGCTCACTTACTCTTAAATTCAGTGGAGAACATGGTCACATTCTCAACATCTAACTGATAAAGGCCAGCATCATCAGGAAGGAGGTCCCTTATAGTAAATACAAACTTTTTGCCCACTTGTTTTAGGCTGTGTTTCATATCCATGTCTTTGGAGTACTCAATCATTTCTCCATCCTACCAATTAATAAAATTTCAAACAAAATGCCTCAGTGCATGCCACTTTGAATTTGTGTTGAATGTGTCAATCAAGATAAGTAGCATTTTCTCAGTCATCTTACCTTGTAGATGAATATTCTACTACTTGGGTCTACAAGGTCCAAATCAACTTCAAACAATGCTGTGCCACTAGGTTTCACTTCAATGTGCTTCAGATTGGAAATGCTTTTGACAAACTGGAGAGAGAATAGCGATGATCCATTATTAGAATATAGTACAAATTTCAAGCTGAATTGAACTCATTACCTGAAAGGTCTCTGAAATACCTCAGTTTGCTGCTCTTCTCTTTCTCTTTTTTTTTCATTTAGTTTCTTCAGCATCCATCGAAAATCAGTCACTCCATATTCAGAACAAATGTGCTCATAATCTTTTTTATCAGCACTAAGCAAAATCTCCCAGAATTTGGGGTCAATTTCTCCTTCCTTTTTTGGTACAGTTTTTGGACGCACATTACTGTAGACATTGCAGAAAACAAGTTTAGAAACTGGAACAAAAAGCAAGGGGTTGACTAGAGTTACAATGTAAATGTGAAGACACCTTTTTCTTTTCAGTGCAGTTTTGAGTTCAATCGGTTCCAGTTCTGTTGAGAAAAAAAAATCATGAAAATATCTCAGTGACTTGAGATGATGATGATTATTATTATTATTATTAATAATAATAATAATAATAATAATAATAATAATAATAATAATAATAATAATATCACTACTCACTAGCATCTTTCTTTGCTTTGTCTTTCTTGTATCCCACTGAAATGCAAGCACACTACTCATATTTGGAATTATTTAATTGAATGTGAAAGCAAACACAGGACATCATAGCAGTTTTCATACCTTCTATAACATTTAATACAACAGTGACTGAAGCTCTGCCAAACTCATTCGTTGCAAAACACTTGTAGGTGTCAGCTTGTTCTGGAGAAACATTGGGCATCTAGAACATAATGATGCCAGCAAAGATTATTTTCAGAATTGTCTCTTTTGCAGGATCTATAAATAATACAATGTACTTACCTCAAGTGTGTGTTCTCGAGAAATGGGATCAAACTTGGTCTGATATTTATGTTGGTCAGACACGTCTCCATTATTTCTGACCCATGTGACAGTAGGTTCTGGGTGCCCTATGACAATGGCCTTGAAAATAGCTAATTTACCTGTTTGACAGGAAACATGGACATGATGTATAATGTAGTGTGGCTTTCCCTAAAATATCAGCAGTAATGGTAACACTTTACAATATTGTTTAGTAACTCATAGGTAACTATAGTGGGACAAAGCAGGAACAAATTAGCATTATTAATATATATTAGTACTGCATAAATCACTACTATTAACTTCTAAGTAATTACTCAGTAAGTAATAATAAAATAAAGATAAAAATGTAAAGTTACCTATGTGTTATTTAGCAGTATTGTGAAGTTTAATAATTATGTTAAAGAAGTATACCTTCTTGAATGGTCAAAGCAATGGGTTTGCGAGTAAAGTCTGGGTGAGCTTTTCCTTCTGGAATCTCTTCTACAAATTGAGTAATCATCACTCCAGGTACTTTGGACCTCTTCTTGAAGCCCACTGATAAAAAAAACAAATGGAAAAAAATGAGACTGGTATGCTAATGTCACATGGTCATTCAAGAGCGCTAAAAATATTTTAAGATCAGGATTTCAATTTGTGGCAAAGCACAAGAGAGGTGAGGTACTTCGTAAAAGACCCTTGTATATTTAGAAATTAAATGCATTTACCTTGGCCTTCAGCGGTCTGATCTGTCATTTTTGAAGTTTTCTTCCACATTTAGCTAATAGTAGTCAGATGAACAGATATGTTCTGAAAGCATACAAGAAAAGCAGGATTTAGGTTTTTGATGCTTTGACTACATTAAAGAATTAAGACAGAAGTCTTGTTATATGGTGTTCGAGTGGTATGTAAATAAGCTGCTGTAAAACACCTTTAGGGGGCACTCATGTTTTACCGGTGATATTCTGACTATTTCAGATTTAAGAATCTGTTTCAGATCAGGATCAAAACAACCAAAATATTTCTCTTTCAGCCTAAAGGGAAAAAAACACTGTTGACCATCCTTTTCAATGAAAATATCAATATGAAAATATATGAACCTAGCTGGCTTAGCTGTCCCAGGTGCAAGTGCTTTTCTCCCCTATTCTTTCAGTTAATTATACTGTAGATAGCTAACAACTTAGTGTGGCATAATAATAAGGTCCTGGGATTCGAAATTACAACCTTCCAATCAGTAGCTCTTTAAACCCCACTGAGGCATTACTCAAGGTAATTAATTCAAAGCACAGCATTACAACTTGTTAATCACATGAACTACAACATAATTGGTCCTATTGCTGTCTATTATTGAGAGACCCTTACTCAAGACATTTATATTAGTCTATATTGACTATATTAGCCAAGATACTCTATACTAGTTTACAGCTGATATGGTGAAATTAAAAACTCTCATAAATTTATCTGGACTTGCATTGAAAGTAGACCATGGATCTTACCATGCATAATACCCATTCAGTTTAATAAATGAATAATAAGATTGGATGGGATGTGAACATCTGGCCTGTGTTGGCCTTTGGGAGATTCAGGAGATAACTTTCATAGCAGTTGTTTTTTTTTTAATTGTTAAATGTAATGCAACTCATGCTTATAAATTATTAGGAACTCATTTTAGGAAACAATTAAAATAGCTTAAACTGTGAGTTCATAGATTTAAAGAGTGGTTATTTGAGTTACTGAAGCATTCCTGTCAGCTTGAACCACCCTGGCCATTTTTCTCTCGCCCTTCTTTCTATAACAGTTTCTGAAATGCTCCAACCCAACTGGCACCAATAACCGTACCTCGGTCAAAGTCACTTAGATCAAATTGTTTCCCACATTCTGATTTCACATTAGATGTTAACATTAACTGAAGCGTGTGACCTGTGCCTACAAGATTTTATCCACTGAGCTTTACATATTTGCATAAATGAGCAGATATGCTGGGGCTTCCTAATAAATTGGTCAGTGAGTGTTTTAGACTCCTGGCTTGAATTTTTCTCCCAGTCTGGTCCTACTTAAGAGTTGTAAGAAAAAGTGCACTTTTCAGTATTTTATCAGCATTTGCTAATAAACCTTATATAATGTATAAATATGGTAATGGATGTTTACTGTACCTGAGTAAACTTTAGATTTAAAAAGTGGTAATGGAAATGGATCTTGTGCTCTAATGAATAAATGGTGTTCTGAAATAAATGAATAAGCAACGGAAATGAAAAGCTTGACCTGCGCAGTGAATAAAGTTTATGGCTCCATTTCTTAATTTTCCTTGGTTTGTGCCAAAGTTTAGTTTATGCTACTAGTGCTGAAGATGTTTATGTAACACTTAATGCTGTTAGGGTTTATTAGACATTATTGTATCTGCACACTGCTGAAACTCAAGGTCCATTATAGGTCTCTAGTTTCACTCAATATACTGTATTTTTGGATTGTTTTTTAAAGTTCTCAGGTTTTCATGAACATTCTCATATTCTCATTTTATATTCTTAATTTTTATGTTTTTCCTTATATTTACTAAATAGCTCTTCATATTCAGTTTTATTTAATTTGTCTTAGTCATTCTTAAAGAGAAAATGATATATACTCCTTAACATACAAAATATAGAAATTTTATATAATTTTTTTTTTAATCAATCTTAATTACAAATAAATTCATCAATCTGCAAATGTAGTTGGAAATATTTGGATAAGCTAAAAACACTTAGTCAAAAAGGTACAGACTTTTCAACCAACAAAAAAAGCCATAATACTGTGATAAAATATTTAATCATAAGATGTGGTGAGAGATTCCAATTCAGGCTTTCAGCAAGAGCATCTTTAGAGCTGTAGAGTAAATAGAATTTGGCTTATAAAGTGTTAATATCAGGCTCATCAAACCCATGCAGGTGTAAATTTGGCCTGTGCCCCATCAGCACAGGGGCGCTCCTTTTCTGGTATGAATTTCATGGCTGAAAATGGTCCACTGACAGAACATTTCAAGCCAGGGCACATGACTCAGTTGGGGTCAATTTTTATGATGCCATGTGGCCGGTTACATATGCTAGCATTAAATGCAGTCATCTGATGCCAGTATTCTTGCCTAAGCAGAGGCATGGCAGGGGAAGCATTGCTTTCTCACTGTGTGAAATGACATAATGTACTCTTCAAGGGCATTCAGTACGCAACCTGACTGAAAAATTTAGTATGGGGTTTGAAGGTAATAGTTAAACTCAACTTTTAGCTTTAGCTTTGTGTATACTTTCTGTGCACATGAAGAATTGATCCAAATCACGACCTTTTCTCCTGCCACTGAATATTTTACTGTATATGATGGGTGCAAATATGTGAGCTTGAATGGTTACTATTTGAAACATATAAAGAAAAAAAACCTAGCTGATTTTTTTGCATAGGTTTATTATCCTTTGTCATCCTGTCAAGACACTACTTTTGTATTTACTAATAACTATATAAATAATGAATTCTCTGACAGCTGTTAACAGTGACTTGAGTTCAGTGGAAAATGTTTAGCTGAGTGGGCACAGACATTTGGTGGTCCTTTTAGAGAGATTTAGAGAGACTTTTCATACCACAGCACTTCTGAACTCTTAATACCATAACAGCTTGTTTTCTAATACAACTTAACAACATTATTATAACTGTAACTTATATGGGAACAACTCTGGCAGTACTGCTGGCTGCAGTTCAAACCAAAGGCTTATTAAGACTCAGTCTAATCTATTATAATTTCTCAGCATCTCTGGATTCATTTGGTAGACGTGCCACATAATTTTAAACTAAATGTAACTGAATGAAAAATGTGTTATATAATGACAAAAAAACATATAGAGACTTGGAGACAGTTATGAAAGAAGTTTCTGATAATCAGGGGGAAAGTTGTTCCTGTAAGATTTCTGCTGCCATAAAGTCTGTTGCAGTTTTTTGTTGACGTTTCAATCTGCGTTTTTCTTTTTTTTTTTTAGTTTTTTTAACTAACCTGAAAAGAAAGAAAGTATTTTTTGCTCATAGATGTTATAATATTCAAAGAAACTACCTTGTAAAATAGTAAATGCTTCATATCACCACATATCACCGATGTAGGTTATAATAATAATAATAATAATAATAATAATAATAATAATAATAATACAACTTATCACTATGTAATTAAAAAAGCATTACAGAAAGTTGATGTAGTATGCATTAGCACTATTGTATTTTAACAGAAGTTTTTCTACAAAGTAAAAATTAGCTTTTTAAGTATATACTACTGATTTTGTTCATTAAAACAAGTTTGTTTGTTTTTTTCAGACAAGGTCTAATTAAGTGTCTCAGTGCTGTACAGTTTAGTGGTTTTCATGATATAATAACCGCGAGTCAAGAAATATAAAACTATATAACTAAAAATATAAAACAGGTACATTAGGATAATGTACATCTACATAAAGTGCAATTAACCAACTTAAATAAATGCCATTCTAAATTCATAAAATATAGTAGTGTGTGTGTGTGTGTGTGTGTGTGTGTGTATTTATGTGTATTTGTGTGTGTGAGATGTGAGCGCTGTTTTTTTGTTTGATAAAAATCAAACAGTGTTGCATTATACCTTCCAAAAATATACCTGAGCTTATCAATTCCAAAGAGAATGAAAGATCTGAAGGTGTAAATGATACATATGCAATTCAAAGTGTTCATATTAGCATTAAATTTGTTATCGAAACTGAAATTCAATTTCAAACACAGTTTCTTTTACATTTTGTGCTTATTTCTTTTTCAGGTTTCACAATTATTATTTTTTTCTACTTGGATGCTGAAGAATAAATGAAAACAATAAATCATATTGAGATCGTAAAACTATGCATTGTATTAATCTGAAATGTGAAAATCAAACTGCCGAAACAAACTGAATTAAACAGTAAAAAATAAACTCTTAACCAGGAAGTCTGGTGATGAACTTACCCTCAGTAAGATGATCTTCTCCACTCTTAGTGCTCTGCTCCTCCGCTTAATAGTCCAGCGTGTCCTCTGACTCCCCAAGGCTAATAAATCCTTTTGCAAATGCCAGTGCATCAGCAACGTTCTCCACCCAAACACTTTACTGCCCAGTGAGTGTCAGAATGAGGGTCTTAAATTATAAACATAGGGATCTATCAAAATTGATGCTAGTTGTGTAAGTAGTCAACGGAAAGGCACTAGAAGAGTCTTAAAGAAGGAATGCTTCATATGCTTTTTTAGATGGATATCACCAGTATAAACTTTCAATGTTCTTCTAGTGATAACCTCTTAGAACTGGTCCCATAGTATTACATCCTTTCACCTTTTCGATGTTTCCTGATTCTTCTTCTCATCCTATTAACATGCCTATAACAGATTGTACTTGGTGATTTAGATGAGAAAAAAACCCACCAAAACTGGACGGTGGTGGAAATAGTGCTGTGGTCCAAATCTGATGATAGAGACAAAAACTGCAAAATCAGTATCAGTTGTTTTGTCTTTTAAACTTTATTGTATTCATTATTTGCCACAAATACTATAACTAGGAAAAATGATATAAAAGTAGGTTTTCATGTTGCAAAGTTTTTCTACATGATTTTACATTAATACAGGATATTCAACAGTTAATGTATAATATTTAAAGAAAGCCATAATGATTGCGCACACTGTTTATATTAGCTTCTGTATTATTTTGAGCATTTTAAGTTGTTTTTTTTTTTTGTCTTAAAGGAATGTTCTAGTTTCCCTTTACCTGGTCTTTTACCACTAACAGTTTACTTATGGTTATATAACCCAGGAACATTTTCCTCTATTCTTGTAATAATAGATCTATATTATTAATGCAAAGATATTAGAATGAATATTTATTAAGGGTGCCAATAAACTTGGAGTTAGCACTATTTAAATGGAAGAAGGATGGGATGAAATATATGTGGCCCCTCCATGTTGTAAAGCTTAATGGTGAATCTTTTATAAGTAGCTTTTGTACAATTAGATCCATTACATAAATGTATTCCAGGATTTTCTCTCAGTAATCTGATGATAGTGTACCTTGAAATCTTCCCATATACACTGGAGTAGAGTGTGTACTACAGGATGAACTAACTATACAAATAAATATACAAAGCATGCAATGTGAAAATAATGTTAATGTTAATAAGGTCAAAATCTATCTACATCTGTAAGTAATGACCTAGCTAAGCAAATAAATATATGGCACAACTTATAATTCCAATCTGCTACCTGAAACAACCTGTTGTAAGCTTTAGTGTAGGCTTCATGAAGCACCTCCGCAAACACCTCTACATTTGCCAGGAACCTGTACCCAATTGACAATATATGATTTTATGATAATGCTGATCTAAAACAAGTGCTGAATATATGCTAAAAAAAAATGTAGATGACATTTGGCACATGTCAAATGATGACTGGTCCAGTAATATGTTCAGCAGAGATATTAGTGTTTATTCAGAGACTTGCTTTTACTGTCACAGGTTTATTTTCAGTTGTGATTCATGATGAGACATATACACAAATGTATATGATCAATGTTTATTCCATTTAAATGGTTCTTTGGCTATGTTTTCTCAGCTGTGTATGTTTCTAAAAAGAATCTAGACAACACAAACTGTATAACATTCTGTTTGAGTTATGTCAAGCAGCTCTGTTGAGCTCGAAGCTCAGCTTTTCTTTTTAAACCTTCCTCTTTTTTTTTAAACATGAATACAGAAATAGATCATTCTAATGCAAGCACATTTGTGAGAGATAGATATTATATAAGTTTGAGTGCTTGACACTCCAGGGCAACATAAAGCAGGCCTTTTGTGTGCAGAGATGTACGTGATCTGATAGTGTTGATGTCCTAGAAGGTATTTATTACTGTGGTGAGGCAGGGTCAATGGGTGGCCATGGTCCAACAGGAAACAATGCTCAGGACTCAGGAATAATTTCAGAGTCGAGCAGCTCTCTGAAAAGCATTTTTTACAGTGCAATGGTGACACCAAAAGCTTATTTATTGCTAGTATTATGTTATGGTATTATATGTATATATGTACAATATGGTGGAAAATCATAATCGATATACTGTGGTGCAAGATGCCTTTGATTATAATGAAATTAGACATTGTAAAAAAAAAAAATAAAAACATCAAAATTTCACAACAGCCATTTGTTTTTTAAAAATCCATTTTGACTGCCACACTCTTGTGTCAGGTACCTGACAGCCTTCTATATGTTTTTTGTCTGAAAGTGAGTTTATGTAATATGATACTTTCTTTTTTTTTGTTGGAAAATCCATGTACTTCTGAATGGAGTACCCTGAGAAACCCCCAAAGAATAGGGAAAATCTCCAACTCTGGAGGTGTGAGGCAAATGTGCTAACTACAAATCCACCACGGCCCCATGTTTGTAAATCCAAAGATTTTCTGCAGTAACACATCTAATGATCAAATCTAAAAGATGAAATAAACATCTAAGACACAACTGTTTTTTTCAAATAGACCCTATGATTATTTGTCTTAACATTTCAATTTCACAGAAAACGCAGTCTTTCTGCAGACCCCTGTAAATTTCTTGTAAAATCCCAGGAGTACCATTTATAGAAAAGCATGTAATCTCCCTCTCTCCTTGACAGCCACCCCAACTATCACCTCATTGCATTTCTGTTTTATTATCAACATATGCAGTTTTATTATCAACATATGTTCCCTCGCAGAATATTAGGAGTTATTAATGGAAGACTGTAAACTGTGAGCATGGCTGATGTAATGAGCACAATGTCCAAATGTGTTTTCAGCCTATTAAGAGACATGCCGTATGGGTGATGGTCAGATTGCATCATGACATTACGTAAGAAGAAAGTCCCATGTTTATTTGACTTTAATCTGTGTTTAATCTGTAATATTTATTCATCCCAAACAAAAAGGCAAATGAAAAACACTAAATTCAATAAATAATTTAAACTGTGTTAGTCTAATACATAAGTCACAAAATAAATTTCAAAGTAAATATTCGGTGAAGCTATAATAAGCTACAGTTAAATAGCTTAAAAACAAGTTTGCCAGCTATATGGTACAATATTGCCTTTTTCTAATTTACTTATTAGACATCGTTTTCACATCTTTGTATATGTCTACAAATGCTGAAACATTTTTGCAACATCACATGGAATATTTTGTTCTTTTAACTTTGCATTTCTGTTTTTATTATCAGCATAAGTTCATATTTCTCTGCAGAATATTAGGAGTTATTAATGGAAGACTGTAAACCCAGGTCATGGTTGACGTATTGAGCACAATGTCCTACATCAAAAGTCTTTTCGACCCTTTAAGAGACAGACCATATGGGTCATAAACAGGGCATTTCTATTTTGATCACTATTGGGGCACAGACCCTCCAAGAATTTTACCTTCAAAATTTCTAGGTGGCTCCAGAGGCAGAGCCCAGTGTCAAGTGATTTTTTGCAAAAACATGTATATATGTATTTATTTATTTAAATCCACTGCTAGCATTTTCATGCATAAACTAACTAAAAACTAACTAACTAAAAGCTTTCACTGACTCAATCACATAGTTTGTGGCAGAATGGCGAGTCATATGCACTTTTAGAAGTAAATAAGCTAACATTATCAGTCAAATATGTGGCACGGTGGCTTAGTGGTTAGCACGTTTGCCTCACACCTCTAGCGTACTGGGTTTGAGTCTCACTACCGCTCATTGTGTGTGTGTGGAGTTTGCATGTTCTCCATGTGCTTGGTGGGTTTCCTCTGGGTGCTCCGGTTTCCTTCCACAGTCCAAAGATATGCTTCTAGGCTGATTGGAGTCTCTAAATTGTGAATGAGTGTGTGTGCCCTGTGATGGGTTGGCACTCTGTCCAGGCTCCCTGTGACCCAAGTATAGATTGGATAAACAGTACAGACAATGAAAAAAAAATGTTGCAAGTAAATTATATCTGGAAAAAGGGATGTCCTTATTCAACTAAATACAAATTCACATACAACTCATTAACACAACGATAAGAATTTGCCTAGTAGTTCCCTCTCCTTAGTCCTCAGTTACTATGAATTATTGTCTGACTGCAAGTCAAGGTTTCCATGGTGAAAAGTGAAGGGAGGAGGAGCACAGCGAGGGGGCGAGGCGTATGATTGAAGAGGATGCACAGGATATTTTCGCTTCAGCTGGCTTTACAATCAGCCTTCGTGTTTTAAATCATTTAAATGATGTAAAAGATAATGTTCAATGACTTGGAAAGCCTGTTTTCAAACATATCTACTATAATCTACCTCATCAGTTAATCTTGACAATGATTTATCAGGAAAATTTTACATATGCACAAAAACAATAAGGGTCTAGACATGCCCCTGATTGATATCATTACACTCTCCATATTACTGTTATGTAAGGGAGTCCTTTGATAATTTCACTTCATCTGTGTTTGTACTATAATTTTTTAAAATGCTGAAATTAAATTTAAAATTATTGAACAATGTAATTCACTAAAATGCAAGTACATTACATTAAAGTTCAACCAGATGGCCTTAACATACCTTTGACTGTGATATAGTACAATATACTAATATTAACTCTTTCATATTTCATTTTTGTGTATGTATCTACAAACATAATGAATAAAAACACCACGAACATTTTTGTATTTTCTTTTATTTGGCATCTATTAAATAAAACTGGGAAAATGTTACTTAAGTTAATGTTTGTAGTTAATATAGAGTTTAAGAAAGCTCTGAACATCTCCAAAGCAGCATCTCTTCATTCTAGGGTAAAAAATAAAAAAATAAAATTCAGTAGATATATCTGAGGCACTGGCACTGAACAAACAAATACTGCATATTGCACTTAATATTCAGGTAAAATGTATAGTATGGACCTCCACTACATATTCAAATAACTTACCTCTAATTTTCAGTTGAGTGGTGCACTCAGCACGGCCTAAAGAATTTTCTGCAACCACTTTGTACTCTCCATTGTCTTTAGGCCCCACTCTTAGTATTTTTAAGGAACAGACACCACAGGTGTTGGTGATGTAGTAGTTGGTGTTTGTGTTGAGACTGATGTTGTTGCGGTACCAGGTCACATAGGGGGTGGGATTTCCTCTCACAGCACAAGTCATGTGACATTCATACTTCTCTGGACTAGTACGTGTTTTCATTGGGACTGTGATTGTAGGTGGTGACTCAAGGTTGAAGGTCTTGTGTTCAGGCATACTGAGGGTGAACTTTTCTGCAGTGAATATGTACATATATGTTAATCATGACATCTTTATCCTAAATATTTAATTACACACAGAGATTAGTAGTAGCAGTGAATGCGTTACCTTTCTTTCTCTCACGCCCCCATGTTGGGGACTCAGAGGGTTCAGAGAGCCCAATGTCATTTTTGGCATACACACGAAAGTTATATTCTCTTCCTGGCATGATGTTGACAGCTGTGAAGCTGTTGTTGAACACTCGGTCAGCAACTGTGTGCCAGGTCTGCTTGACTGAGTCACGTTTGGCCACCATGTAGTGCAGACGGTCATCTCGTTTCTCATCAGGAGAGGGGCTCCAACAGACAGTTAATGTGCCAGGAACATTTTCCTCCAGCTCCACTGGCCCAGGAGACTTTGGGTCATCTGTGTGATGAACACATAGGCTTTTCTACCATTCTTTGAACAGCCCCAATCTGTTGTAAACCATTCAGGTTCCATCCATTTTAATTCTGTCAGACTTGTTATTCAGGTGATGTGAGCTTAGAAAGCATGATGTGCTTTTGCCTCACTTGAAATTCTTGGGAATGTTTGCATATGTATAAAAACAATGAATTGTCACTCTGAACAAATATAAGACATACACTCTTCCAAGTAATGCTGATTGAAATGTTGGAGTAAGCCAAAACTAATCAACAGATTAGATTTGATTATTGTGAGATATTTTGCTACGGTCTATCATTAATAATGACACAACCTCAAATAAAAGTTGAGAGGTGATCACACTTGACTATTGAGAGTCAACAACATACAATACAGTCATCCAGCAAACAGTCTAGCGGTTTGTTTTGAGTGGGTTCAAGCGGAACTTTGTTATATGGTCCTCGATACAGCAGGTGTTTCCTATCAAGTTGCACACAGAAGGCTTATATCATTAAACAGAGTTGCTAGGTTTCAGCAAAATTCCCTTCTCAACAATATCTCAAAAGCACACACAAAAACCTGAACCTAGCCCAAATAAACTGGCCCCTGGCAATGTGTTTTTCTTCTCTTTCTCACTCTTTGCATGTGAAACAAGGTTGCCCTAGTGAACACATACTTCTGATGAATGGACATTATCCACTCTATAATCCCCCTTTCTGTTAACTAACTGGTGCATTATAACTTACAGTGGAATTGGTTCTGTTTAACATGAACACACTGCGCTTGAAATTTTATTTACTTTTTTTTAGCATTTTCTTGGAGAATGCAGAGTATTTTTAAACCTCTCATTTAGTAAAATCTGCAGCCTTGGCAAACCTGTTGTTAACCTGTTGTAAAATAATTTTACATCTCCAATTTTTGATCACTAGGTGTAGTATTTTCTCTATGGAGCTAAGTGGCGGAAGTAATTGTTGGTCACTCAAGGGTGTTAGTTAGTATTTTAAGAGAAATTAAAATGCAGTTTTGAAGATGTGATTGGAAGATGGAAGATCCCATAAATGCCTCAGTGGATGAGCTGCCACTGGTAGAAGCCCTACAGATTAGTGTCCATCTCACCATGTCCAATCATCTTGATTTACCACCACAAGACATGCCACTTAAATCATAAATAAACCTTTTTCCTACTTTCTAACTTTTCTCCATTTTTTCTTAAATTGGTCATTTACCATTGCCCACACACTAACTAGATCTCCTCCTATTACACAACAGCTACCACCCGGGGAGGGTGAAGACTAACACCTGCTGTTTCCAAGTCACATGCCAGCCTTTATCCTGCCCAGTTGGTAGCTGTAATGTGCTAGGGAAGATCTAGTAAGTGGGAGAAAAGAACTCACAGATGCCCAGGATTGGCCTAATTGATAGGGGAGAGAGTAACACCTTTCCTCTTATCCAAAGAGCAAAGAAAATTGCTCTCTTGGACTTGGACTCTCCTGACATTTACCTTTTACTTTTGCTGGATATATTAAATACAAGGAGCTTTGAAATTTTTCAGTCTGCTCTTAACAAGGGCATTTTATCCACCCTTAACTGGTTAACTCAATGAATTGCATATTCACTATGGTAACTTACCTGTGACCCTAATCTCAGTACTGAAGGTCTCTTGGCCCACCATGTTCTTGACTATAATGGTGTAAACTCCTGTATCAGAGCGCTCCGCAGATGGAATCAAGAGCTGAGATGTTCCTTCTGTGTTGCTTATGGTCACATGTTTAAATGGAGGCATTCCATCTTTGAGCCAGTTTATTGTGGGCATTGGGGAACCCTGCCAATTAAAAAATTCCCCAACAATATTACATTATATATATATATATATATATATATATATATATATATATATATATATATATATATATATATATATATAGAATGACATATTAACTATTTCATTATTATGTTTCTCATATACTTATATTGCCAAAAGTTTTGGGACACCCCTCCAAATCATTAACAAGAACTCTTAATGCTTCAACATAAAACATTTGGACTATTTAATTCTCCCAACTTTGTGGGTACAGTTTGGGGATGACCCCTTCCTGTTCCAACATGACTGCACACCAGTGCACAAAGCAAGGTCCATAAAGACATGGATGAGTGAGTTTGGTGTGGAGGAACTTGACTGACCTCAACGTGATGGAACACCTTTGGGATGAATTGGGGCAGAGACTGTGAACCATGCCAAAACTGGTATGTCTGCCTTTACATGCACACGAATTTAATATGGAGTTGGCCCATCCTTTGCAGCTATATCAGCTTCAACTCTTCTGGGAAGGCTTTCCACAAGGTTTAGGAGTGTGTTTATTGGAGGCCCAGTCTCCACTCTAATTCATCCCAGTGGTGTTCTGTTGGGTTGAGGTCTGGACTCTGTGAAGTTCTTTAACAACAAAATCACTCATCCATGTCTTTATGGACTTTGCTTTGTGCACTGGTGTGGTGTCATGTTGGAACAGGAAGGGATCATCCCCAAACTGTTCCCACAAAGTTGGGAGCATGAAATTGTCCATAATGTCTTGGTATGCTGAAGCATTAAGAGTTCCTTTCACTAAAACTAAGGGGCCAAGCCGAACCCCTGAAAAACAATGTCTGAATTCAATGATTTGGAGGGGTGTCCCAAAACTTTTGCCAATATAGTGTATTTGATATACCTCAAACTGAATGTTGACCCGAACAGAATGTCCAGTTCTCACCACCATAAAGCTCTTCATTTTTCGATCAGTGAAATTTGGTTTGACTGTAAATGAATTTATAAAATAGTAAACAAAAATATTAACATTATACACAAGTTAGTCTTTTGTCTACATAAAAACAGCAGTAAGTGTTCTTGATTAAATGAGTGGATCAGTTTTACCTGGTGGGGGCATGGCAATGATATAGTTGTCCAGGTTCTGTGGTTCACCCTCTCCACCTTCATTTGTTGCAACCACTCTTACCCAGTACATGGCCATGGACTTAAGACCGAGAATTGTGTATGAAGTTGTGATAATTTCATGAGAGTTACAGCGAGTCCATTCTGTGTTCTCAGCTGGTCTTAATTCTACAAAATATCCTTTAGCTTCAGCTTGCGCCCCTTCTTGCTCTTTTGGTTTAGTCCAACTCAAGGACAATGAAGAATATGTGGAATCTGACACCTTCAGATCAATAACTTTACCAGGAGGCTCTGCAAACACCAATGATCATTATTTAAATTCAAACAACATTTAGCCAAAAAAGCCATTTTTTATGACTCACTTTTAGGATCTCTGGCTATCACAAAGTCAGAGGGAGAGCTTGGTTCTCCAGCACCAGAAAAGTTGATGGCTATGACGCGGAATTCATACTCAATTCCTTCAACAACATCTTTTACTCCATACTGTTTGGCTGGAGACAAAAGCAAAAAGTGAATTTTCTCTGGATAGTTAAACATTTTAATTCAGTTATTACCACGATTAATGTTATTTTACGATTGTTTACTAGGACTAAATCTAAAACTGTTAAAGGCACATTAATGATTAATGAATTATTATAAAGACTTTAAGGCCAAAATATTTAACTATAAATTTAACTTTTATATGAATAATATCCAAAAAGTGGCACATTCTCAGTATACATCACTAATATACATTGAATGAAATTAAATAAAGAATATTTACTGCATATACATTTTTAACCTTTGATTGGCTCCTCTAGAGGGTTTACTTGGTTCCATAAGTTGCTGCCTTTTTTGCGTTTCTCCAGGTTGTAACCCACAATGGTTGTTCCTCCAGTTTTGGTTGGTGGGGACCATGACAGGTTGATGCAGTCTTTAAAGGCACTGACAACATTTGGTGTGGAAGGTGGGCCAGGATATGCTGTAAGGCAGATTTTTAAAAAAAAAATTTAAATGCTTCCAAAGAATGCATTTCAAATATAAAAAATTAAGTATATGTGAACTAGAGGCTGTTGGATGTATTGCATGTAAGAATTTTTATATAGGTAGATTATAATCATAATCCACAGTATGTTCAGATCAGCAGACAATATTTTAAAATGCCAAAACATAAATTAAAGTGCTGGGAAACAATAATGGTTATTTTAATGATAATTATGTTTTACATTTTGTTTTTCATCATCAACAAAAAACTCCAGCATTAGTGAAGAACACAGACTTGCAAAGTCTTAGTGGAGCTAATGACTCAAAATTAGACTAACAAAAGGAAAAAGTTCCAAACAACAAATTATGCATAGTGGTGAGGGTAAACTGGAGCAGGAGAAACCCAGAGATCAAAAGTATAGATTCCAAAACACAAACAGCGACCACAGGCAGGCATATTGAACCCTCAGGACACTGAGTATCTCTATTAAGGCAAGGGTTTAAATGATTGCATCCATGGAAAATCTCACTAGGATTGGATTAAAGACTTAATGCCTGAGTTCAGCACAGAAACAGACTCTGGAACTAGGAAAAGATCAGGATCAAAACTGAGATCAGGATAGAGATAGGAACGAGGAATCAGTGGTGCAGATGGGTCAGCTTTAAAGCAGATCCAATCTCCCAGAATAAGCCAGGAGTGGGGTCTGACAAGTTACAAGAGGCAAGAACACAGTTTGGGATAAGTTGCTGTTGAGTTATGACCAGTGACTGATCAAGGAGCAGGGAACAGAAGAAGAAGCTGGAGCAGAGGTAGAGATAGGGAGTGAGTACAATGAGTCAGAAGCATCCTGGACTGTGGGCTTTGAGAACGGAATACTTTGGAATCAGGGCTAAATGAATGGTTTGGACAGAAGGCACTAGAGTGACATGAACCAGAGTATGAAGTCAACTTACCATGCCATGTTTTGCACAGCCTAGAATCAATGTTCTAACACCCTAAAAACACAGGGAGGGGTTTGTCTAACCTAGACAGACCCTTGGCAGTCAACTAATTTCATTTGCCTGTCTTGTTAATGAATCAAACTGTAGAGCAATTGGGTAATAAATCCTTCTACAGGCTGAGTCTTAATGCTCCTTTCCTGAGTTATAGGCACCACTTATTCACTATCATCCACCACAAACAATAAGGCAATGCTCAGGAATGGACGTTTTCACCATATGCTTAATGTATTGTGAGGACTGAAACAGAAAACATCTCAAACCTTACAGACTCCCATCACAAACAGCTGGCAAACTGGGACAGTTTCCTCAGCAATTAATCCAGCCCTACCTGTAAACTGACTGGAGTCTGATTCATGAGAGTACATGAAGCAAAGACACAAAATAAACAATGCCATACACAAAATAACAAGATACATTAAAGCAATATTGAAGAATCAGTGTGAATAATATTCAGGAGGATAAAGAGCTAGAGTTAGGAAGACTGGCACTAGAAAGATTCAAAGAGATCACGTAACAAAGTTGCCATAAACGTAATGAATATTGCAGGCAATACAATGAAAATGTGTGTGGGGGAAAATGTTTGTGAATCTTGCTGCCTGCAGCTCATCTCCATCAGAATGACTGTTGAAATAGAATGCTTCACACAATAATGTAATATCCTGCAAAAACTGCTGCTTTGCTTTATTGAAAAAGGTTGTGCTTAGGACATTTACTTTAAAAATGTTGTGTATATTGCAAATTGTTTTTTTTTTTTACTTAGGTGTCTCTTGGTTTAGTCGAGGCCTGTGATTGAAAATTTTGTCATATGACCGTAGATTTTTGCGTAGTTGCAAAATGTTTCCTGTAAAAAAAAAAAAAGTTAGCAATTTATCTACCGCCTGAAAAGTGTTGTCTTTATTTATAAAATATTATAGATAATCGATGTCTTTTGTACACATAAACACCTGCACAAAAACTTTTTTCTTTATTTTTGCAATTGCATAGTTTCAGTTATCATTTTGTTTTGAATTCTTAACTTAGATGCACTACAATATAATTGTTGTCACTTGTTATAATGGCCTATAATATTTTCTAAAACTGGGTTACTGTGCTGTGTTTTTCCTTTCCTGTTACAACTGGCTTAACGTATCAAGCCTTTTAAGTTTAACCTGTTTATTACGGTACACCAAATGCAGTTTCACCTTTAGTACCAGCCTGTACTTCATCCGTCTCATACACATCACTGGTGCCTTCTGCAGTTATTGCCCTTATACGGTAGCAGTACTTCCTGCCATGGTCTACATCAGTATCTTTATAGTGGGCAACTGGAGCAGTATTTCCAATCTTCTTCCAAGTGTTCCGCCCGATCTGTTGCCTTTCGAGATTGTAGTGAATCACAGGTGAACCTCCGTCATCTTTTGGAGGCCTCCACTTGAACTCCACGCATGATGATGAGGCTTCAATCACCTCTATAGGGCCCAGTGGATTGCTAGGTTTATCTGTATTTGAAGAGAGGAATAATATTAAGAATTTGTGAATAGTAATTACACAATAAAAGGTGAACACATACACAGAATGTAAACACTACTGACCTAAGACTATGAGTTTGGAGAAAGCTTCTGTAATCCCAAATTCATTCTTTAGCTTGAGCTTGATCTCTCCTGTGTCTTTGCGCTGGCACTTCGTGAGAAGTAGGCGGCTGTGGCTGAAGGACCGTTCAATCTTTATGTTAATGTCTTCTAGTAGCTCCTCACCTTCATGGTACCACTGTACTTTTATTGGCTCTCGACCCACAAAGCTCAGTTTGAAGGTGGCATTTTGGCCAACCTTGATGGTAACAGGCTGTGAGAACTTGGTCAGATCATCTTGATTCATCCTTGGTGGGTCTGGATTACACATAGGATATACATTCATTGTGCATTTTAATAGGATCACCTGTACATCTGCACATTTATGCAATCATCCAATCATTCAGAGACTGTTTGTGTGAGAATCTAAGAGACCAGCAGTTTCTGAAATATGCAAACCAGCCCAACCTTGCCTTAGAGATCACACTTTTTCTTATTCTGATATTTCATGTGAACATTAACTGAAGATTGTGACCTGTATCCTCATGATGTTATGCATTATGCCATATTATAAAATATATTATTATTATTAGATTAATGCAGATGTTGTTGTTCTTTCGGCTGCTCCCTGTTCAGGGTCACCACAGAGGTTCATTTGGTCCACATGTTTCAATTTGGCACAGGTTTTCATGCCGGATGTCCTTCCTGATGAAACCCTCCCATTTTTAATCTGGGCTTGGGACTGGCACTGAGAGTTAACTCTTCAGTGGCTGGGTTAGCGCCCTGCCAGGGCTGTGGCAATGAGAGCGCGGGATCCTGCTGCTGGACCACCAGGAGGCTTGATTAATGCAGATAATATGGTCTAAAACATGCAAAACATTAATAACTTGAAATACTTTGAATCAATTCATAAATTAAATTACCTTCCACAGTGAGCAGAGCTTCTGTTTTACGCCCATCTGCCTCAAAGCGATACTTTCCATTGTCATCCTCTGTACAATTTTTAATCACCAGTTTGTGCAATGCTCCATCTTTGATAGTCATCAGGTCATCTGTAGATTTTATCTGTGCAAATAATATTATGACTTTTGGACCACACTGATTCTTTTCAACAAGTAAAGACACCACTTGCTCATGACCTACATGTGTTGAGTATGTGGGGATACCTACCTCCTTTCCATCCTTGTACCACACTCCATCATAATTCGTGTTGCTTAACATGCACACCATCTCAGCTGAATGGCCTACAATGGCTCTGACATCATGTAACCCGCTAGTGAAGTAAACCCCTTGGTCTGGATAAGAGATTAATTGACTGAAACTTGGTTTATTACATTTTTTTGTTTGAATAACACTAAGAAGTAAACAATAATTGTTTACTTTATATCTATGCTATACATAATGTTTATGCTAAGTATCCATTGGCAATAGTGTATTAATGTAATCACATTGAACCAAAATGGTATACAGTTTTGAAAATGATTTGCTTTATACATGCTGATGCTATGCAGATGACATACCAATTTCAGTATCAGGGATCAATGGCCCTGTCCTGACTCTCTTTTTCTTCTCCTCTCCTTGCTCTTCACTGACTGGCTCTGATTGCTGTTTATCTTCCATGACTTGTCCAGATTCTTCATGCTTAGTCACTGCTTTTTGAGGTACTTTCTTTACTTCTATCATGTCTCCCTTCTGCTCTTCTATCACGTTTCCCTTTTGCTCTTCTATCACTTCCTCCTTTGGCTCTTCTATCGCTTCCTCCTTTGGCTGTTCTATCGCTTCCTCTTTTGGCTCATCTTTCACTTCCTCTTTTGGCTGTTCTATTGCTTCCTCTTTTGGCGCTTTTACCATACCGTCAGAGACAGACTTGGGCTTAGCTTTAGGCTTGGTTTTAGTTTTGTCTTTGTTATTCTGGGATGTTTGTGGGATTTGCTCAGCTGCAGGCTGTGCTACAGGGTTAAGAAGAGGCTCGACTGGAAGCTTAACAGGAGGCTCAGCCTCATTGTCTGGAGCCTCTGCAGCCTGGTCAGCCTGACACTGTTTGAGCACTGCTTTTCTCTCCTCCCTCGCCTTCTGTATCTTGGCTTGCTGCTCAGTTGCAGCCTTTTCCAAGTCAATTCCACTACCTCCGGCCTGGGTTGTTTTGCGTGCTACTTTTTTTTCACGCTTGTCTGAGTCATTGTCAGCTGTTCCAAATGACAGACAGATACAGACATGTTAATATACTAGAAAGAGATTAAAAGAATCAAACAAACAAAAACACCTAAGAAAAGTCAATTCTAAATGATAGAAAATTAATGAATAAATAAAAATGTATTTAATCAGTTATTCATAGAAACTACTAATTTAAGTAGAAATTCCATTGTGAATATATTGTATACTGTAGATCAGATTATACTAATTTCCCAACAGGTATACTGATAAAAATGTGTATCTTTCAGTTTAACCAAACATAAACTTCCATTATTATGAAGTATTCACCCTTTTGTCCACTATTTGAAGTGTTAGAAATTATAATTAAAATGATCTGCATTGGAATATGTTTGATTTGATAGGTCAATGGTCTTTATACTGCTGTTTGTCTATATATGTTCTCTAACAAAGGAAAAGGTGTATTTATATTGAGATCATGTGAATACTTAAGTAATCACACAGTTTCTACAAATGTCTACATAATTTTAATTTCCTCTTCCTCTTCCTCTTCAATATTCTGCAATATTTCCTGTCAATCCATGATTTTGAGTTTATAATGCATAATACGCTGAAAACTGAACACTGAAGTGATCTTAAATTATGCACAAAAGAGTTCAAGCTGTCAATAACTAACAAGCAATTCGTCAAATATGCACCTACCTTCCACTAAAAGCCAGGCGTTGCAAGATTTGATTCCAACCATAGCGGCATATATGCCTTTATCCACGAGCATGCAGTCTTTCACTACCAATCTATGGATCAACATATCTTCCGACACAGTAATGTCATATTTCTGGCCTTGAGCCAATGCAACATTTTTTCCCATCCATGTGATTTTTGGGACTGGTGCAGACAGAACACATTCAAAGACTGCATCCTCTCTTTCAATTGCTGTAACCTCTTTAATCTTTACCAAGAAGTCCACATTTGGAACTGGAAGCACATAGAGCAGGTTAGACCTATGAATATTTACAATTCAACATTAATGTAGAGAAATTGTTTTAATTGGGATTTTTAAAAAAAAATATTCTTACGTTTAAAATCTGTAGAAAAGATATTAACTCCTTCAACGTCTACTTGGTAGAGTCCGGCATCATCTGGAGACAGACCACTGACAGAAAAGATGAACCGTCTGCCAACTCGACGCAGACTGTGCTTCTCACTTGTGTCAGCGCTAAATTCAACCAGTTCACCATCCTGTAGCACCATCAATACAGAATATTTAACTAATGCCATGCTTGATTTGTGTTTATCTACCTAGGTGTGAGATTAAAATGTCAATAAACTTTGAGTATTGTCTTACTTTATAGAGTAAAATTTTGGCATTGGGATCCCTGAGGTCCATTTCAAATTCAAACTGTGCACATCCAGGAGTTTTGATCTCAATATGTTTCAAGTTGCTCAGGTATTCAACATACTGTGGAAAGAAAGGCAAATTCAGGTTACTAAGGATAAAAAAAAAAAACTACAAATGTTTCATCAAACTTAGCAGAGATCTTTCATTAATTTTGTTCTTTATTCTCTAGGCAAATATAAAGGGAACACTTTTAAATGAGATGCCTGACATTTTACCTGTGCCTGCTGTTCTTCTATTTCTCTTTTCTTTTCATTTAATTTCTTCAACATCCACCGGAAGTCAGTCACTCCATATTCAGCACAGATGCGCTCATAGTCTTTCTTATCAGCACTCAACAGTAGCTCCCAGAACCTTTCATCAACCTCTCCGTCTTGTCGCTCCTCTTTTGGACGATTAGCTCTATATGAACAAAGGGCACAACAAACGTGACTAGTGCAGCTTGTCTGTATTATTAACAGAAAAATGTCAGACAGGATCCAACATCCCTGAATGATGAAAAATGAACTATGTACTGTTCACATCATATTGAAAATATCGTACCGAGTTCTTAAACAGCTTTTGAAATCCGCTGGTTGTTCACGTTGAGCTAGAAAAATATGGGAGTCATGATGAATTTGATACCTTTTTAACTTTCAACTTAAAAATGATAAAATGCATGACATTAGGAAGACATACCCGTTCGTGATTCTTGCAATTCCTTGCTCTTCTTGAATCCAACTGTAAGAGAAAAAAATGTAGCCATTTTTTCATTAGATACATCATGGTTTTCTGCTAATATTGCACAGCTTAAATTTTACTTTAACAGGTGACTCCAGTTCTTGAACTTTACGTACCTTCAATTATATTCAATGTGGCAGTAACAATAGCACGACCAAACTCGTTTTCCGCCAAACATTTGTAGGTGCCTGCCTGGTCTACAGCTACATTAGGCATCTAAGTACAATATTCATAAACATAAACAATGTTTTATGTTTACGAGCATAAACATATAAGTAGACAAATATGGTACCTGTAGCTGATGTTCTCCTGTGACTGCCTCATACTTTATGATGCTTTGTTCTGATTCAGAAATTTCTTCATTATTTCGAGTCCATCTTACTGTTGGAGTTGGATTCCCTGTGACGATTGCTTTAAAAACAGCAAACTTTCCTTTTTGGAAAGTTTGTATGAGTAATGTTTTGCATCATTGCAGTCTCAAGATTATTGATCTTTTGTCATTCAAATTAAGAAGTTAATATATTTTTACCTTCTTGAATAGTCAGGGCGATGGGTTTGCGTGAGAAGTCTGGGTGGCTTTTACCTTGAGGAACTTCCTCAACAAACTGAGTGATCATCACACCAGGAACTCTGGATCTCTTCCTGATGGCTACTACAAAGAACATTACAAATGCACAACATTACTAATATATTTAATGATAGATATTTAAAGGTAATGAATAGGCTTCCAGAAAGTGAATGTGACCTACTTTGCCCAGGAGCTGTTGGCTCCTCATCCTTTGACTTTGGGAACTTCATCTTATCGTGCAGACAACTCGACCCCTATTAAACATATCACAGTTTAGGAGGATTATAGATGAAATTGCTTTCATCATTCAATTTTTAGATATTTAGGCATCATTAAAAAAACATGTATTAAATATCCAAGTCAGATTTTTCTTCAAAAAAGGAATTAAAGTAACTATGGGCTTTATTTCATGATCATAAATTATGTGCAAGAACAAGGTGTTAGATTTTTTATAATTCATCTTCATGAACATTGATGTACATAGTAACACATAGTATGCAAGTAAATTACAGACTAGATATGGGTTTTTAGTGGTAGTTTAGAGGTGTTTCTCTTTCACTATATATTTTAGTGACAATAAACTCTAGGACTTGGAATTGCACAATGCATTTTAAATGCTCTCTCTCCAAAATCATGCAAGAGGTTAAAATAACCTACTATAGATACTGTAAATATAAGATTTATGGCATATTTTGCAGTCTGGGTTCAAACTGAAACAGAATTTAAGCTATAGTTAATAGTTTCCAAAACACAATAAATTACAAATTTGCACTGCATTACCAATGGAAATGAAGGCCCAGTTATCAGTGCATATTAAATATGCATGGTATGATTTGCAAGCAGAAATGTTGTTTTAATATGTTAAAAATACTTGTTTTGAAAAACCCAATCTCTGACAAAAAACAAACAAACAAACAAACAAATAAAAACACTATGTTGTGCAGGAAAATAAAAGCCAAGAGCTTTATCTGAGTGATCTGCCACACACCAGCTCCAAAAATGCAAGATAATCGCACCATATAGATAGATAGATAGATAGATAGATAGATAGATAGATAGATAGATAGATAGATAGATAGATAGATAGATAGAACTTTATTGTCATTGCATAATACAGGTACATAGTAACGAAATGCCTTAAGTAGACATATGTATATATGCTGTATATGTAGACATATGTAGAGTTATTGGGTTTTATGATAAAGTGAAAGTGATTTGTTATGTAAGAGGCCTGACATTTTAACAGCATTAGTATTACTGAAAATTATTTTTGTAATGCATTTAATTTTGACTTTTTTAGACTAACTAATGCATTACTAAATAAACTTTTAGTGTGAATTTTCCTTTAGTATCCATAACTACATTGTTTGCATTTGTTTGATATAATAATAATAATAATAATAATAATAATAATAATAATAATAATAATAATAATAATAATAATAATAATAATAATATTGTGGTTCCATAAATATTGAGCATCAACAAACAAGGTTTGGACAAAATTTCCTAAACTTTGCTTTGTAAAAATGGTAATGTATATTCATTTAAGACCATGAGTTTGAAAATTCCTCATCCCTAGCAGATGCAGCATGTCACACATCTTCTTGCATTGATCAACCCACAGAATGTGTTAATTTATGACCATGAAAATAGCAACAGTGTGCAAAACTGAAAAAAAAATGTCTCGCATGCAACCAAAATAGCAACATGCCAACAATTTGGCATGAAACAGAGCCCTGTATGCTTTAAATACAATTTTAAAGACAGCTACTTTGACTAAGTTTATCTCTTCTGAATTATGTCTAGTGAGAAAAAAAAGAAAAATAAAGTTGATGTTTACAGTGTTTGTGTTTCTCCCCTGAAGCAGTGAGTTTCAAGTGTGGCAAATAAGGCTCCTGTCAAAATTCTGTGGGAAACTCCATCTGGCTGGGATATAATTCACAGCACAGGAGATCAAGTTAGGAGAGGTGTCATTTACACTTCACTGCAACCTCATAGCATGTCCACAGCAGGAATGTGCTACTGACATATTTTGAGTAAACTTTGCACATGTTCTAGTCTCTATTAGATGGAGTGGTATAGTGAGGAAAGTGAAAGATGATGTGATAAGGCCTTAAAGATGTGGTACTCCACCTCCCTGGCTGATAAGATGCTCTTCTTACAAGAGCATTTAACTTTCATTCGGGACACGTTTCATATTAGATAAGCGGCTAAGTCATGTTATTCTAGTCATCGAATGAAGTGTAAATAAATTACAACCATGTTAGGCTTTGGTTTTTATAGCTTGTCAAATGATTTAGATTCATCTGGAGCTAGCTTTCTCACGTGAAAGGACACAGGCTTTACTGTAGCGGTGGTACAGTGAGAACAGCATGTCTCTTTTGAGCCTATGTGTCTTAGATGATGCAATGAGATTTGGATCAGTTTTACTACCTAGTAAGGTGGTAATTTAAAACCCCATTAAATTCAGGAATTCCTGTGATAGCAGAATACCTTACATGCACTTGGGAAGCTGTCAAATGGCCCTGCCTGGTCTTGCATCAGATAGGTCACATACCACATAAACCGGTCAGTCAGAGAGCACTCAATGAAGTATATGCACTCCTGCTTAGGAGATTGTTCTTGTCTAGGCTAATAAACTTTTTTTGGAATAGTGTGAAGGTCAAAGCACATAGAAAATCTACCAGTGTTGATTTAACCTCAAAGCAAATCCAATATAACTACAGGTACTTATCTTCACTATGTACATTCTCACCTTACTCATTGATCCTTATTATCCATAAGGATAAATAGAAACAGTCTACAATTTTCTTCTGCTGAATGAGGCTTTAAAAATCAGTACTTTCAAAGTAGTTCTTTTATAACAAATAGCAAACAGTTAATTTCTTTCCTAGTAAAGTACATTCACCTAATGAGTCAGTTAGTCGTAAACAAATAATAGTTCTTGTCCATGACATCCATATTTGGAGAGGTTAAATAAAAAAGCAATACTCAGCAACATAGTTCTGTGAGTGATTTATGAATAAGGCCAGGATGTGCTAGAGTTCTAAGATGAGTTTCAACTATAGTAGCACCAGGGCAACTCAGATTTTACGATGTCAGAATTCTCTATGCCAAATTTGCCCATGACTACATCTCCCATCAACCTCTGTACTGTACATCACCTGACCATGACATTCACCATGTCACATTGATGATTAATGCACTCAAGATATGCCTTGGTCTTTGCATGTTCCATTGTCTAGCTTTTGCCTTCTGTTGCCATCTGCACCTGCTTGTATTTGCTTCATGTTCATGTTTAACATTCTAAGATTTGCTCTAAAATAAACTATAATCTTCACTTGCATGCGCTGCCTCTACAATTCCTGACACATTCACACATAGGGACACTTTTTTTGGGACATGGGGAGAAACCAGAGAACTCAGAGGAAACCCATGTAGACACTGGGAGACAGTAACCTGAGCTCAGGATCAATCATGGGGGACCCTGGAGCTTTGAAGCTACAGTACTATGCTATCCCACTGTTTTTTCATGCTGGTTTCTGGTAAGTTCTTAAGTATCTAAAATCCACATTGAAGTGCCTTTCTTTCCTTTGACCTTTGTATTTTATTAAGATTTATTTATTTATTAAGATTGGTGCTCCATCCCTTCTGAGAACCCTTTATTATTCATTCCTGAATATATATATATATATACATAATTTTTTTTATAAAACTAAACCAACCTTATAGAGTACAGTAATGATATGTGAATAATGATTTCACTAGTAATAAACTGTCATGACTAATTTATTATCCAAGATTTATCAGTTGTATTTTCTTCTTGAAAGAATCATGTATTCTGCCTGTAATGCTCATTCAGTTCCCACCTGATGCATTTATTTGCACCATAAAAAATTAAAAAAGGGTCTCTAATCAGTCAGCTAATTGTTTATTTTATGGCAGGTGCAATTTCTTTGCACATAAAATGTCGTTATAATGTTCATCAGTGAACTGAGAGGGATGAAAATATGCCCTGAGGATGACATATAAATAGTTTTAAATGGTTACTTTGTAGAGAAGGCTTTCAAACATTTGGGATCATTAGCAACAATATCTTAGATGTACAATCTACATCTAATGCTAATAGTTTAAACCCATGCTAGAAGAGAGGTAGGGATAACGTACTATGTCTAATGTGTACAATGCCTCTGCTTAGCTCCTTATGAGATTTCTGTGTCAATTCTACGGCTTTTTTTGTGAAATATAACCCCTATGTAAAATGCACTTTGCAGTATTTCTTATTCTTGAATGGTGAAAATCAATAAGGCATAGACTTACCCTAGATTGTTGGTCACAGCAGAGAGCATGCAAGGGGATGTGTAACTCCTCCCTAGTGACTGAGGTTGAGAGTGCAGAATGCTGGAGAGATGGCTTTATGTACTAAGCCCTCAAAAACGCACTACTGGCATTCCAAGAGGGTATGTTCAGCACTCATTAAGAACATGAGGGGTTGGCTTCTGAATCACTTCTCAGAAAGCTACCAGTAACGAGGTATGTTTTTATGCATGTGGCTTTAGAAGCAGCAATGGAGTGCATAACTTTTAAATTGTAACTAATTGAAAAAAATCAGGAAGGAGTAGCTACAATAGATTTTCAAAAAAGAAGTATATTCTCGATGTTGCAGATATAAATATGTGAATATGAAAGGTGTTTATGTGAGATTAGCATAATTCATATAATTCATAGAAGACGTTTAACCAAGATGTGATTTGTGATATGTTTGTTGATGAATGAAGCAATGATTGTTGCCTTCTGGTGAACACCTGGATGCGGTCTTTAAGTCTTGAGCTTCATTAACAAAATGGCACTGAATTAACCCGGGTGGATGTGCTCAGTGTAAATGAGATGTGACTTTGCATCCATATATAGACCATGGAGAGGCAAATGCAAATCATACTGCTTTAGTGACACTTGTATACTGTGACACCATATACATAACATACACATGGCCTGAGCTGATGATGTATAGGCTGATCAGTGAGTCTGGCTATTTGACTCCTACTTAATGTTAGTAAAAGCATCTGACCAAAATAACAGGGTGTTTTAGTGCTTTGCCTTATGAGACAGAAAACTAAGAAGGGAGTATTTTTGTTGTGAGCTTCCTTTCCAAATTTATTGCACATGTATTAAGAGCAATGCATTACTCTAAGTGAATACACAACAGTAGAATGCATTTTTGTATTTGGCAATGGTAACAAGCAGGGAAATGGTAAATATAACATTGATTAGGTACCTGCTCATGCATAGGTTGCTCATGATGCTACAAAGAAATTCAGTTACTTTACTAACTTACAGTAAATAACTCATCAACTTTATTCATTTATTCATGCCATGGTTCTTGTCATTGTTTACCATTACTGTATATCTTGCTTAAAATCCTCTCAGTATTGTTTGGGCAGTATAAGCATCAGCATTTACATCAAACAAACAAATGACATTTGTTACAAATAAATTCTTTAAGTTTTGCCGAGGAAAAGTAATAAACAGCAAGTAGCAAACAGTGCTTAGCAACAGAAAAATAAGAAATTGAAAACTAATGAAAAACAAAATACCAATGGTTTTGGGAACTGAATAGCAGGCATACTGCAAATCGACAACAACAACAACATCCTCATGGACATACATGGTATACAAAACAGAATATTAAAGATAGGGCACTTGATTTGTACATGTTATTTCTAAATTTAACTGAAAGACATCAAAATATATAATTATAAAGACTTAAAAGAGAAGCCTTTTTGCCTTTATCCAACAGTTGCCTTATTCTGGAAAAGAAAAAAACAAACAAAACAAATTATTGCAGCATTGCAGTTGAGCTGTGATTGTATTTATAATAAATACATTTCACAGCCACTAAATTCATGATAATCATTATCATTTCAGTGTAAATGCCAAGACTAAACATATATTATTATTACTTTAAATGTCAATACATACATATATTACTAAACAAACTAAGTAAATGGAAATTATGAGATGAGCATTTACTTTGTGGCTATTTCATTACCTGCTATATAATAAAAAAAAAAAACAATTTCTCGAACAATATAATTTCTTTGAAACACATTGCAAAAATATGGCACTTCAGCAACTAAAATTGTCTGGAATATAATATTTTTTTCTCTAGTTTTATGTATATCCTTTTATAGAATTACAATAAACCCAAATATAAGATTATTAATCATGTAGAGGGAAAGGGAGTCTTACCTCTGACTACCAGCTTGGTGGAGACCTCAGCTCTACCTAATGGATTTTCTGCAACAACCTTATACTCTCCTGTGTCTTTGGGAGCCACCCTCAGGATGAGCATGGAGCAGACCCCACATGTGTTGGTGATGTAGTAGTTGGGGTCTGTGTTGAGACTGACGTTGTTGCGGTACCATGTGACATGTGGGGTGGGATTGCCTCTCACAGCACAATTCATGTAGCACTCATAGCCCTCTGGAGCTGTGTGCAGTTTCAGAGGGACTAGGAACTTAGGAGGCGTCTCCAGGATGCAGGCTTTTGACTCAGGAAGGGTTAAAATGTATTTCTCTAGAGAAGAGAAAAAGAAACACCATGTTTCCAACAGTGATCACACTGATGAAACTACGTGTGATCACACTGATGAAACCACTTGCAATGACAGCTAATGTAGAAGCAGCAGCCTTTATTTTTCACATATACATTATAGCTTGTTTAGGAAGTTGGGGTCAGGATCAGCCATGATACAGTGCCCCTGGACCAGAGAGGGTTAAGGGCCTTGCTCAAGGGCCTAAAAGTTGCAGTTCTGGGGCATGAATCCCCGACCTTGTTAACATCTCTCAAAGACAAAACCACAGGCAGATGACAAATTAAATCAAAACCAATAAAGAGTTTTTTAAGGTGTTGGATCACTACAAGTCCCCAGAACAGCTTCAGTGCTATAGTATAAGTTATATGAATAAAATAATTTACCATTAGTGAATGAATAAAGCCATTTAGTGTACCTGTGTGTGCCCTGTGCGTATATTAACATCTTGGCTGAGACTGACTCTCCCATCAGTATAGGAAAGGTTTAGAATAACCTTTTTTTTTTTACTGATTCACAGTGACCATCCTTTCCAACAGAACTCACGACAGACCAGCATGGCTCACCAAGACTCAACAAATACAACAAATGCAAACCCTGGACTATCCATGGCTGAGTACACTGTCAGTTTCTTAACACATAACACAAGCTGTGAAAGTAGGAACAACTTCTCAGGAGGATGTCAAGTGTGAGGGTTAACAACACAATACAACTATCACAACACAATACAACTATCTGCACTGTAACACAATGCACCTATCTGTTTAGTGCTCCAAATTTTTATATTAGTATCTGCATTCAAACTTAAATCAAACGTGTGCAAGGCCTAGAATAAATATGATCCATACTACTATATAAAACACTGAGCAAATGAAATGCAGGTAGAAATGCCAGCATTGTCAACATGTCATAAATGAGCAACATAAAAACATCACGCATTGTGGTCTTTGTCTTTCAAGCTCTGTGTCTGACCACTCACTCATGCACTCACTCATGCAAACCTCCCCCTTGGGTGACATTTTTGTTGTTTTCCACAGGATCCTAGTCCTGTGAGCCATTCTCGAGAGCTTTAAATAAATAAATAAAAACAATTGTGCATCACTTTTTTTTTTTTACGTGTATTTGAATCTAATTAGAACATATTATCTGGTTAATCCTAATGATCAATAATCGTCTATACTAAGAAATAACAAATCTGATTCGATGTTAAAATGTTTCTGCTGCTGTCATAAAAGTGTGAAAGTAAGAATGAAACACAGCGAGTTTGTTTAAATGTCTTTCTACAATGCTCATCTGGGCATTTATATCTTATGTAGGGTGCAAACAAATTGAATAGGAAACCAAGTAGTTGGATCACAGATGAAATGTAAGATAAAGCTACATAGGGATAATAAAAGGCTGCTGTGGGTAATTATATTGTAAAAAATATTGAAACATTAATTTGCAAGAGAACTTTTGAAAGTAGTGAAAAACAATTGGCAAACACTACACTAGTAGTGAAGATTTCAGTGGCAGTAAAGAAGCAAGCCAGAGGCATCAGTTTGACTGTTTGATTAATTAAAGGTCTGCAGCATTTTTCTGCACTCACACATACTGTATGTCCTGGCTCAAGAAAATGCCCTGGAGCAAAACAGAGCCACTGTTTTTCATTTAATTTGTCATCTGTCTGTATATGGCCAACGTCCAGTGAACACTTATATTAACCAATATTCATATATATAAAAACTGTCTTGAGGCATCATACGCAGCAGTAGCTTTTTGATTACCTTCTGTTGCCTTAAGGCTACAGAGCACTACATAAGATATGCGCACTTAAGTATAGTACAAGCAATCTTTTAAAGACTCTATAGACCTCTGACCTGGTCCTTAAATATCTTTCCTATTTTTTTACTGATACAGAAAATTAGTAATTATACTCAATGTATTATAGCCTAAAAATGCATTCATTTAGACTTGAACTAAATAGGACTGTAACAGAACCTCATTACAAACCTTTCTTCTCAGTAATTAACCACTTTGGAGATTCAGAGGGAGCAGATTGTCCCATGTCATTTTTGGCATAGACACGGAACTGGTACTCTCTCCCTGGCATAATGTTGCAGACTGTGAACCTGTTGTTGTAGATGCCCTCGGCTACTGTGTGCCAGGTTTGTTTAACAGAGTCCCTCTTGGTCACTATGTAGTGCAGACGATCGTCTCGTTTTTCATCTGGTGAAGCTGCCCAAGTGATTGTCACAGTGCCTGGCACATTCATATCAAGCTCCACAGGGCCAGGAGGCTTAGGCTCATCTAGGGAGACATGCAGGTACAATATACTGTATGTTTTGAACTGTATTTATTAATGTATAGTCAACCCCAGAATTACTGCCATTTGATGTGAGGACCAAACATAAATACATCAAATGAATAACAAGCGATATCCGATAACATATAAAATATGCTGATTCTCTATGGGTGTGTTGTAATAGTGTTTTTTCAATAATAAAGTTTTTAAGTAGTGAGTGTTTCCTACCAAACATTAGTTTACAAATTAATGGCACTCATACAAGTAATAATTAGCTGAAGTAGTGGAACCTTGGTCCACTCTTCCATGCAGAACATTTAAGCTCCTTCATATTCAAAGATCAACTCTAACATTAAATTCTTGAGTTTAATATGGCCATTGCAATACAACAGGAATACATTTAAATGAAATCCTTTTATAAATGAAATGTTTGGTTTGTGTTTATTTTGCATTTTCTTTTGGGCTGTCAATAATTCCGACATATTTTTGAGAGAAAAATACTATTCTTTTTGCTAGAGAATAATTTTGTGCAAAATTTCCTTCAAATGATAGAAAGAATGAATTATTATGTGCTTGTTTACAATGCATATTTTCAACAATCAGCTTTTGCCAATTATTTTGCAATTTGCTAATAATTAAATTTGAGTTGAATATAATAGTTTTGAAAATCATATAAAACAAGAAGATATACAATACAACATGTAACTTTGAATATTTCTTAAATAATTAACAAAACAAATGTAGAGAATACTGAAATAAAGTTCAACTGTACCTGTGACTCTGATCTCAACACTGAAGGTCTCTTGGCCCACAACATTCTTTACTACAATAGTGTAGATTCCACTATCAGAGCGCTCCGCTGATGGAATCAGGATTTGAGAGCCTCCCTCAGTATTGCTAACAGTGACACGTTTAGAGACAGGAACGCCGTCCTTAAGCCAAATGATCTCAGGCCATGGAGAAGCCTGACAAGGCATGCAGGGCATTCTTTTATCTTATAAACATTATCACAAATGATACACAAAGATGAACAAAAAAGATGAACAAAAGATGCTTCAAGTTAATCAACCATTGGATAACTTGTTTTTCATGTTTATTAACATTTTTGAAGTAACAAACTGATATTTACCACAAAGTTAATGTTGAATCTTCCAGCGTTTCCAGCTTTGACTATCATGAAGCTCTTTATCTTGGCATCTGTGAATTTTGGTCTCACTAAGCAAAGAGAAGTATTCAAAATCAGAAGAACAGTATACATTTTTTCTGTAGTATTTTTACTGCTTGTTCAAGCCTTTTACCTTTCAAAAGTTATGTGAAATTGATGTTTAACAGAATAGATCAGGGAATATAACATGTAAAATAGATGATTTCATCTATATAGGTGACATACCAGGAGGAGGCATTGCTAGAATATAGTTATTCAGCTCCTTAGGTTCTCCTGCTCCACCTTCATTCACGGCTATCACTCTCACCCAGTACATGGCCATTGACTTCAATCTCTTTACAGTGTAGGTGGTCATGATAATGGCATTGCTATTGCAGCAATTCCATACTGTGCCCTCTGCAGGTCTAATTTCAACAAAATATCCTTTAGCTTCATCATGTTCGTCTTTTACTTCTTTTGGTTTTGTCCAAGAAAGGCATAAAGTGTTGTATGTGGAGCCTGTCACTTTAAGGTCAATTACTTTGCCAGGAGGTTCTAAAGAGGAGAGATAATGATAATGTAATTTTTGTTGACAAGGAAATATTGACAGAACCAGAACCAGATACCACTGCAGAATATTAGTGTAGGTGGAAGCTAGTCCACAATAACTAATACATACACAACTGTTTAACTGGACTACGCTGTAAGAGATTAGACTGTTTTATCATTTTTATGATTGAGCAGATGAGTTTGAATTACTTTTAGGATCTCTAGCGAACGCTGACTCGGATGGTGCACTCGGTTCACCAGCTCCAGATATGTTGATAGCCGAAACTCGAAACTCATACTCCATGCCCTCAATAACATCTTTACAAGGATATTTCTTGGCTGTAGAAGACAAGGGAATTTAAAAAATAAGTTTAGTATAAAGATATTATGATAAAGGTATTATTGGGTACGAGTGAAATAGTACAATGTGACAAATAAAGTGTGACAAACTTTGGATTGGTTCTTCTGGTGGATGAACAAGGCTCCACAGATTGCTGCCCTTTTTGCGTTTTTCAAGGTTGTAACCCAGAATGCTGGTTCCTCCAGTGGTGCCTGGAGGGGTCCATGACAAGGTGATGCAGTTCTTGAAGGCACTGATCACTTTAGGGGCAGATGGTGGGCCAGGATATGCTGAAAAAGTAAATAATGTTTTTTATGCACCCTATAGATTTATGCATGAACAGGATTTTAACTTCAGGGTTTTTTGTTTTTTTTTTTACTGTCAAAGGAGGTGAGAATCTAACCTTTAGTCCCAGCTTGAACGTCTTCAGTCTCCATTAGCTCACTGATACCCTCTGAGGTCTCAGCTCTGATACGGTAACAGTACCTTCTACCATGATCCACATCAGTGTCTCTGTAATGGGCTTCCCCAGGAATCTGTCCAATCTTCTTCCAGGTGTTGCGTCCAACCTGATTACGCTCAAGAAAATAATGAGTAATTGGGCAACCCCCATCATCTTTTGGTGGGCGCCATTTGAACTCAATGCTGTTGGAAGAAGCTTCAACTATCTCCAGAGGTCCAAGAGGCGGAGTTGGTTTATCTATTAGACATCAAGACTACATATTAGATCTAAATTCAGAAAAAAAAAATAGTACCAGAAACTGTTCATTGATTGGCTTACCAAGAACTTTTAGATTACTAATTGCCTCCACAGTACCAAACTCATTTTTTATTTTGATTTTAATTTCTCCTGTGTCTTTGCGCTGTAGTTTGCTGAGAGCCAAACGGCAGTGATTTTCAGTAGTTTCAATCTTACAGTTTGCATCTGGTGCAAGTTCCTCGCCTTCTTTATACCACTGTATTTTAGTGGCCTCATGGCCAATATACGGTATTTTGAATTCTGCTCTTTGATTAGCTTTGATCACCCTTGGCTTGGCAAATGCTTCAAGGTCTTTTGCAGCAAATCTTGGTGGATCTAGGAAATAAATACATCTTAGAAAATAACATTCAGGTGTATAATACAAAATAAGCAGATGAGTGATTAAAACACACCTTCAACAATAATCATAGCCTCAGTTTTACGGCCATCAGCCTCGAATTTATATTTTCCAGCAAACTCCTCTGATACTTTGTGGATTTTCAGTTTATGAGTTGCACCATCTTTGCTGATAGTCATACCCTCAGTAGAATCAGAAATCTATAAAAAAAGAGTAAAACATAAACTCTGATTACATCTTTTATAGAAACTATTCTGCCTCCTGCTCGAAGGACCTACAAAGTTAATAGATTACTGCGGTTAAAGACAGTTCTTAATCTTTCTGTGGGGATGCACAATAATTCTTTTAATGCCTTTTAAGTCCCTTTAGGTTTTATGTTAGAGAGAGAGCCCTAGCATACCTCTTTTCCATCTTTATACCAGAGCCCCTTACAATCTGCACTGCTGAGTTTGCAAACCAGCTCAGCTGTCTCTCCTACAATAGCCTTGCAGTCTTCCAGGCCAGTAGAGAAGTGAACACCAGGATCTACAATTCATTTGGGCACATTTTATTATCAATCTTATTATCTGTAATAATGGTAGTATATGATAGTACTTACCTTAAATAAAATATGTATTCAGCTTGTTATTTGCCATTTTGTTAACAACACCATGTATTTTAATGCATAAAATACATGTTTGAATATAAGCCAGAAGTCTAAAATTATTATTTGTTAACAAACAAATTCTAACATTGACAGTAAAATGTCTGTCATCTCTGTTGCCTTTTTCTGGGTTGTAATGATTTCCGTGTTGTGATGATGAGGTTCAGGATTCTTGCGATTTTGTATTTCCAGGATCACCATCTTCTTCTTCTTCTTCTTCCTCTTCATATCCTTTGTCTTCTTCTTCTTCTTTTTCTTCTTCTTCTTCTTCCTCTTCTTCTTCTTCTTCTTCTTCTTCTTCTCAAAAATAGTGTCTTTTTGTATTAAAAGCAAATATGGATGTTAACACATCATCATCTGATACATGCTTTTTCTGCTTGTTGTGTCTTCATTATCTGATCACTGATATGTCTAATTTTAATAACAACTGCTGGATTCAGTGATTATTTAGCTTCAATAACATGAGGGGTTCCCAATGTGCTTGCTTCAGTAGTCTCCTGTATCAGTGTTCATTCTTACTTTTGAAGTGTAGCCCGGTGTTTGTTCTATGTTCATATTTTTGTGGATGTAAATTAGGCAAGCTCAGCAAAGACAATGCGCTCAATATGAACACACAAACACTTGCCCATGAAGACATTTTTTGACAACAAACAAAGAGACAAATTTCAATGGGATAAAGGGTCAGTGATGTAACAGAGGCACTAGACCCAACTGCCCAACAGTGGCTCACACTGATATTCTATAGCCTACAAAGCAGTGGCAAATCCACACTGGTCCCAAATGACCATCTATTAAAATATTGCTTCCATGCATTTTTGATGCAGGCTTCACCATTTCTTACCAGTGGTTTCCTCTGGAAGCAGGGGACCTTGTCTTGTGCGGCTTGAATGCTTGCCAGCCTCAGCTGACTCATCTTTTGTGCCTTCAGTGGCCTCAGCATCAGGAGAAGCCCCCTCCTTGCCCTCAGGTTTGGCACCATTGCCACCTGGATTGCCACTTGGGTTGCCCTCTGGATTTCCATCTGGGTTACCACTTGGATTATGACCCGGGTTGTCACTTGGATTATGACCAGGGTTACTGCCTTGCTTATGACCTGGGTTATCACCTGGGTTATGACCCGGGTTACCACTTGGATTATGACCAGGGTTACTGCCTTGCTTATGACCTGGGTTACCACCTGGGTTATGACCTGGGTTACCACTTGGATTATGACCCGGATTGTCATTTGGGTTATGAAGTGGGTTGCTTCTTGGATTATGGCCAGGGTTACTGCCTTGCTTATGACCTGGGTTACCACTTGGATTATGTCCCGGGTTACCACTTGGATTATGACCTGGGTTACTGCTTGGATTACCATGTGGGTTGCCTCCAACTTCAGGAAAGTGATGAACATTTAGAAGATAGATGGTGGCAGAGAAGGTTATAAAAAACAACATTAAAAACAAACAACAGTAAAACAGTGACAATAACACTGACAGAAATGTAGACAAACACTGTGCTGACAAACTGGTATAAACCTGCCAAAATGTATAGCTAGAAATGGGAGGGAACGAAGTATTTATGCTTTGAAACCTTTTCTTTTGGAAGTATGCTTAACATCTTAATGGAGAGACTGGAGAGAAGGAAAAGTATTGCAAAATCTTGAGAGTGTCTTTGTTGATATTTGTTTAAAATATTTATATCACCGTTGGAAAGTAATTAAGTTCTTAAGACTTGATTAGTTAAATCAGATGACAGTTACGTTTTCTCAGCACAGATAACTTAGAGATGTGAATCACAGACAAATCACAGACAAAGAAAATGGGTATGTACACATAAAGGACATATAAAAGACACATAAAGAACACAAAAATACTCAATAGAGCACAAGACACGGACAAACAGAAAAAAAGTTTATAATTCCGTGGTTTTTGTGATAAGTGCTGCACATGCATCAATTAGGAATATGATGGATGGTGTTAATGTTAAGGGGAATGCCAACACCATCCATAATGTGTATATTAAAGTATAGGCCCCAGAAATACACAAGTACATGATTAATTTAGGAAATTTGTTTAAATGTTGTTAATTGATTTAGTTTTAATGTAAATCTTTATTTCTGAAAGTAATAAAAATTCTGCAATGTTCACTCAGTAATTCACCTCAACACTACTGTTAAGATGCTAATATATTAGAGTTAATGATGGATTCAGTTCAGTCCTATTTGATTATACTATATTTATTAAGTTAATATTTAAGCCAGACTCTTACCAGTGACTAGGTCTGGCATCAGTGGGCCTTGCCTCACACGAGTTTGCTTCTTAGCCTGTTTTGGCTGTTCTTCAGTTTGCTCTGGCTCCTTCTCAACCTGTTTTGGCTGTTCCTCTCTCTTTTTTGGCTGTTCCACACTCTGGTCTGGCTGCCCAATTTGTTTGACTGGGGCAACTTCAGTTGAATTTGGTTCTGGTACCGTAACTATCAGTGTAAATGGTAAATCATTTTCCCTGTTTTGTGCTTTTCTCAGAAAATTGAACAGCTTTTTAACTGTGTGTATTCTACAGCAAAGACAGCAAACACAGTAAAAGCTGCAGGTAAAATAAATATAGCAGAAGCGATAACATTTAGGCAAGTCAAAACATGACACATCAAAACAATGGCTAACAATAGCACATGGCAAATGACAGTGCTGGAGATCACTGGAAAGAAAATAAATAGTATAATAATACTATAATAAATTGAATATATGTCTCTATGGTCTCAAATTGGGAAATTTCAGTTTGTCATGCAAGTATATCAGTATGATATTTACCTTTGACAGATTCAGCTGCTTCTGTTCTGGCATGCTTCTTAGACTTAGCACCAGCATCAGCACCTTCCTTCAATAAGGCATCAACTCCTGCTTGGCGCACACCTCCAGCTCCACAGCCATCTCCAGCACCTCCTGCAAAAACTGAACCAGTACCTCCTGCAGGATCAGCACCTCCTGCAAAACCAGCACCTCCTGTAGGATTAACGCCTCCTGCTAGACCAGCACCTCCTGCAAGACCAGCACCTCCTGCAGGATTAGCACCTCCTGCAAAACCAGCACCTCTTGCAAGACCAGCACCTCCTGCAGGATTAACCCCTCCTGCTAGACCAGCACCTCCTGCAAGACCAGCACCTACTGCAGGATTAGCGCCTCCTGCTAGACCAGCACCTCCTGCAAGACCAGCACCTCCTGCAGGATTAGCACCTCCTGCAAAACCAGCACCTCTTGCAAGACCAGCACCTCCTACAGGATTAGCGCCTCCTGGAAAACCAGCACCTCCTGCAACACCAGCACATACTGCAGGATTAGCACCTCCTGCTAGACCAGCACCTTCTGCACCCCCCATGCCTGCTCCGTCCAGTCCAAGTCCCTCTGCTGCAGCTATATTTTCAGAAAGCATGGCAGCAGCAGCTGCTCC
Organism: Hemibagrus wyckioides; assembly: GCF_019097595.1. Lineage (NCBI taxonomy): Eukaryota > Metazoa > Chordata > Actinopteri > Siluriformes > Bagridae > Hemibagrus > Hemibagrus wyckioides. The sequence goes on along the minus strand of NC_080720.1, from coordinate 17,725,965 downwards.
TGCCTTAGCAATGTCCTTTGCACTCAAGCCTGCTTCCTTAGCCTTGGCCTCAGCCAACTTTCTGGCTTTCGCTTCAGCTTCAGCTTGGGCCTTTGCTGCTGCAGCTGCAGCCGCTGCATCAGCTTGGGCTTTGGCATCTTTCTGTGACATGCCTTTAGCTTTAGCTGCTGCAAGTGCAGCCTCAGCAGCTTCAGCAGCAGCTGCTGCTTTTGCAGCTGCAGCAGACTTTGATGCAGCCAGTGCAGCTTCAGCTTCTGCTTTGGCTTTGGCTGCAGCAGCATCTCTCTCAGCCTTAGCTCTTTTAGCAGCTTCCATAGCGTCTTCCATCTCCTTTTTGTTTTTTTCTTGCTGCTCAGCAGCAATTTTCACCAGATCAGCTCCACTGCCACCGACCTGTGTAGTTTTTCGGGCTATCTTTTTACCTTTCATGGTAGAATCTTTATTAGCTGCAAAAGACACAATTTTACAGGTAGCGGTTAAATAAATTAGTTTCAAATAATAGTAGTATATTTATTTCAATTAATAGTAATATATATATTTAATGTATTATGTAATTTTTTTGGTGACAATGTACACTGAAACTTACGCTCTACCACAAGCCAGGCACTACATGACTTTATGCCAGCCACAGCAGAATAGATTCCAGCATCCACAGGCATGCAGTCAATGACTTTTAGACGGTGAATCAGTTTGTCCTCAGAAACGGTAATATCATATTTATCACTATTGGATAAGGGATTATTTTTCAGTGTCCATAAAATTTGGTTCATTGGTAGAGAAGTCACACACTCAAATATGGCATCTTCTCTTTCTTCAGCCTTCACTTCCTGAATCTTCACCAGAAAATCCACAGGGGGTACTGAATGACAAATAGAAACACACAGTGAGCACTTGGAACCCCAAACTGCTCAGGTGCTTGTGAGTATTCCTTTTTGAATTCATTTTCTAATTACTTAAACATACTCTTGAAATCTGTTGAGAAGACATTGACACCCTCAACATCCACTTGATAAATACCAGCATCCTCAGGAGAAAGATTTTTCACTGTGAACACATACTTTTTTCCAACTTGCTTCAAATAGTGTTTCATCTCACTGTCCACATCTTTGCTGTATGGGACCATGATGCCATCCTAAACATAAATGCATATAAATTCAAATAATACTGGAGCCCAAAACATATACATATTAATTTATTTTCATCACATGGTGAGCACAAAAATTGGTAAACAGTCATTACTTTATAGAGGAAAATGCGACTGTTGGGGTCCTTGAGTTCGATGTCCAGCTCAAAAGTTGCTGAATTCGCTGATTTCACTTCAATGTGTTTGAGGTTAGTGATGTGCTGAATGAACTAATAAAACAAAACAAAATTATATTTAAACTCAGACAAACTATGTAACTATGCCTCAGAGCTTTATTTTAATGTTTCACTATAAATGACCACAGTATACTGTACCAAGGCCTGTTCTTGCTCTCGCTGGTTCTTCAGCTCAGTCAGTTTCTTCAGCATTCCCCGAAAATCAGTGATGCCATACTCAAAACAAATACGCTCATAGTCTTTCTTATCAGCAGACAGTAACAGATCCCACACTGACTCATCGATTTCTCCTTCCTTTTTTTCAACTGTTTTCCCAACTCTGCAGTTGCAACAGGAAACTTAATATTTAGCAAAACAGTTAACACACCAATTACCACAATAACTAATGCCAGTTTCCGAGCATGGTGCAATAGTTGTAGATATCAAAGGTAATACCTTCTTTTAAGCTTGTTTCTGAACTCTGCTGGATCCTCCACTGAAAATAATGGAATGTAATTGAGTTTATAAGGATTATAATAGCACTAGATTGTTATTTTAAATTCATTTTCAACTGACATTTTTAGTTAAACTGTGATTGTAATAAAGTTTATATTTTACAATGTAAAAGTAATTTCTTAAATAATGAAATACAGTGAAAAAATGAATAAGAAGCAGCTTTACAACATACAGTTCTCTGTCTTTTGCAGTTGTTTACTCTTTTTGAATCCAACTGTAACAGAGAGACAAAATAAATATGTTATATTTCTATGGAAGTTGATAAGTGTATGCTTATCAAAAGTTAGGAGTATGATATGAACCTCAGTTGAAATACCAGCTTATCATAATTTCATATGACTTAAAATTCTGTACTGTACCTTCAATGACATTTAGGATGACAGTGCAGACCGCCTTTCCATACTCATTTACAGCATAGCATTTGTATGTGTCAGCTTCTTCACCACTAACTTTGGGCATCTGTGAAGGGATTAACCTATTGTTCAATATAGGTACATTATTCAATAAATAAATAAATAATCTGTGAGCTACTTCGTTTTAGTCTAGATACTCTAAGCTATAAGACTTTGTTGTCTAATTTTAGTGAGTTATTATGCCTACCTCTAAAGTATGTTCATTAGTTACAGGGTCATATTTGTTCTGGAACTTTTCTGGATCATTCATTTCTCCTTTAGCTCTCTTCCATGACACAGTAGGCTTGGGTTCTCCAATCACAATGGCTTTAAAGATGGCTAATTTACCTTTAATAGAAAGCGTATGATCCATCATTTCTTACTGTCTTACTGTATTTGTTTTGTTTTTCATTCATTCATTTTTCATCTGTTGGGGATTGTAAATTTTTTCAGTGCTTAAACTGTATTTGGTTTATATTGCTGTATATTTTTGCACTTGACTTTGCCAATATTTCTACCTTCTTGAATGGTCAAAGCAATGGGTTTGCGGGTGAAATCAGGAGTAGATTTCCCCTCTGGCAATTCCTCCACATACTGGGTAATCATAACCCCAGGAACCTTCGATCTCCTTTTGATACCTATGAACAACCATATAAAAATCAAAACAGAATATGTAAAGTTTCCCAAAAATATATGAACTGTACAATAACAGTAAGTAATAGTAAGTTTTAATTCAATTTTGTTTTCTTAAACATTCTTTAAATGTCAAATAGTGTCTATAAACACTGCATTACTGCAAATACAATCAACACTTTTATGCATTTCGAATACAAAACAAAGAGAAAGAAGGATGAAATGTTAATTTGATCACTTGTTATTAGAAATGTTAGGTTATGGCACAAAATAAGAAAATACAGGAAATGACAAGTATAACAAATGACAACATTTGTTATAACAGAATGATTTTGTTAATTGTTAGTTGTGTGTATGTGGTGGGGTTTATACCTTGTTTTGAAATTTTTATTTATGTATATTTTTATAATCTGAATGTAATATAGTCTATAGCTTGCAACCTTATCCACTGTCAAATATATATTAACTCTCAAAAGATTTTTTCTACTTTCATAGCTTTGCATCTAAAATCAAATACAAGAAAAATGTTTATCTAATTGTTATTCAAATATGTTTACATAAATAATATTAGGTATACATAAACTAATAACTGTCAGAACAAAAAATATTATCTATTGTAAGATGTTCTATTATGAAAAACTATTTTTTTAATGCTACCTAGCTCATAGGCTGTACCATACCAAACAAACCATGTTTATTTCCAAAATACTGGTTGCTGTCAGTTCCCTTACCTTTCTTCTTGGGAGGTTGATTCTCTGTTCCTGGTATAACATACAGGTTTAACGTAGAGGATGGTGAAATAGTAAGAGAACATGTTAATCATGACAAAAGCATAGTTAAAGAGCCATTACTTTATCAGGACAAAAATGACATGACAGTGACATACACTAAACAACAAACCAGCAAAACCCCAGAATATCCAATCGTGGCTGCAGGATTGAATGTGCAAGGGGTTTTGCCAAATTTCACAGGAAATAAGCATAGTGTAGATTCTGTGTTATGTCGTTTAATACTGTATATTAGCAGAAATTAGTAAGCCCATGTGTTAGGAGCTGGACATCAAGTAGCCTAGGTTGCTGTGATTAGTTGTAGTCAATTATCACCATCAGTGGTTTGAAGAAAAAAAAAAAAAATACAAGGACCTTATTCTTCTTTTTGATGTCCTAAATCTGATTGGTCAGAAGATTATTAATTTTCAATAACAGCAGCTCAAGCCATAGTTGAGCTGCAGAATAAATTACTGATTTCACGGGATCATGTTTGGTGGTCACATAATTTTTGACAATTTATTTTACAATGGAAAAAATATGAATGCTTGGTAATATTACATGTTGAAGCTTTTCCTTTAAGTCTTTCTGCATTGGAAGCAGAAAAGATTCATTTACATTTCGTAATTTCATAGTAACATGAGCTCTATGAGCTGCAATTATTTTGTCTTATTTACTTTGAGGGAGAACAAAGGTGAAAGAATAATTGTTTTATACTCTTATAAAATTCAGAACCCTTAAGGGGGTTCTTGGTTATAACCCTTGGCTATTCTTCTGGGGGAAATCTTAATGGTTCAGTATCGAAACCTACAATAGAGTGCTTCTTGTTATGAAGGATTTCCATGGAGAACCATTTTAAGCAGCTTTGAGCCCTTAATTATGAAATATTCCCTTAAAGCACCTTGAAAGTATTAAATTTATTCCTTACATAATTACTGTGCTCCAAATCAGTTGCATGTTAGTTGAAGAGTCAGCTGATGAAACAAGCCCCCCCCACCCGTTTTTTTTACTACTGTCAGTGAAAAAAAAGACTTTGTGTTGCATTCTGGTTAACCCAGACATCTTTAAGATTCTTTCAACTGACCATTTCAACTTGCTGTAACTCAGTACAGAACATTAAATATTATGATGCCTGTCTCTAAACATTTCTAAATTTGTTTGTTATTTAAAGTGATCCTTCTACTTAATTTTCAATTTTACTTATACATTTACTAATTGAATTACTAACTGCTTTGCGAAATGTACTATACATAAGTATAGTTTAATGAGGTTCTTAAAATTATGTCCTTTAAAGATGACGATAAAATTATGACGTTCTTGGTCATTTAATGGTGAGTTGAACTGTGATGATGGTGGCTTTAGCTGAAAAGCAAACAGCTTGCATGGCAAGTTCAGAAAGATAGATAGATGAAACACATAAAAGTTGATTTGTAATGTCTGTTATTTTGGCAGGGGATGTGTAAAAGCTTAAGTGTATTTGTAATGGGCATAGTGCTACTGTAGAGTGCATGGTTGTACTCACCACCCTGCCCTGTGGCTGTTTGATCTGTAATTTTTGATTTCTTCCACATCTTTAAATGTCTTTGTAACTCAAGATTTCAGTGCCACTGGAGGAGAGAGGCAGAGAAAGAGAGAGAGACAGAGAGAGAGAGAGATTTTATTGGTTGATTGATTGTATACGTGTCTTTAAATACGCCTCTCTTTAAGTTTGTTTCAGTTTTAAAATTCTGCTTTTTTGTTGTATAGAGTTGCACCCAAAAGTCTGAGACCAGTAGTGAAAATTCTTTTATTTTGCATAATATTTTAATTTAATACAACTCTTTGACAACAATCTGAGTGAAAAGTATAATATTTGAAATGTTTATTTAATTCAGTTTTTTGCAATTGTTTCATTTTTCTGTTAATGAGAGTGTGTGAAACCTTATGATCCAATTTTGATTCAGTCCATTTTAGACTTGTCTAAAAACATGCTTAAAAAGAAAAGATTAGGCATAAAGAAAATCTGACCTTGTACAGAAAATAGTTTGCATGGTCACAAATTTGCTTATAATTATGGTCTTTGAATATTAAATCTTGAATATTAAATATGCATATTTTTGTACAATTACATTAATAAAATCCAAGATTTTCAGTGTGGTCTCAAACCTTTAGACCCCACTGCATATTCAACTGCTCTAAGAAGGCAGTTCAGATTTTGTTATTGGAGATGTCAAGGAAACTACACTTTATTGATTCTCCTCCGTATACACATGGGACAAAATACAAGACTAACAATGTCCTCAATGTAAATAGAACTGAAATCTCCCCTAGATGATGTATTCAATATAACTAGAACATAAAAGAAGATGGTATTACCCACTGAGGTGAGGTGACATGCCAGATATTCAGTGTGAGTGATGGAATGTGACAGTGTAGTACATTATTTTGCACTACAGACTTAGGCAGAGGCCAAGCCAGCAACCAGCAGCTCCAGTCATTCATCTCTTCCAAACATACACAAGTACACAAACCTGCCACCAGACACAGACACTATGTCTCCTTTTGGCATGTGATGATGACAAGTTTTCAGCACTGACATCTCCTTTATAGTAAGTTTGGAGATAGTAGGTGCTTACTTGGCAATCACTGGAACCTAATTCTGCTGGAAAACCTTCAACTTTCTCATTCTGATACATATTCATGACCTGACATAAAAGCTGCACAAGGCATACTTCTGGTCATCTTGAAATGATATCTGTACATATCTCTGATGTAAAATTAAATAAAATTCATGGCAGCTCTGCCTCAAAACACTCTGTAATGGTTTGTTAAGATAAGGATTGGAGATTTATATAAGTTACAGAGATCTGTTATTTTTGGCTAATAGAATACTACGAGTGAGTACAATTTCCTAAACTGCATGTGGAATTGTATTTATACTTCAAATAGTATTAAATACATACGCAATTTATGATTTGATAAATGCTAAACAGCTATTGTATATCTGAACTCTAAAAACTGCTTTTGGTGCTAATTTATAATGATGCATGTTACCTGTATTCATCTTGAAATAACCTATATATGTAAATACATACAAATATATTTATGCATTTAAATAAGACATTCAAATATTATTTCAATCCTTTTTAATTATAATTTTATCATCGCTTTATGTTCTATATGTTTTTTTAAGGCTATGGCTTATGTTTCTTGGCTAATGCTGGTGCCTGAAAATGAAATGAACTAGTGTCCTTTGACACTCTTAAGTAGCGCAGCCAGAAATTCGAGCTGCCTGAGGAGGGGGAAGAGGTGTGGACTGTTCCAGCTTATACAACACCACATCTCAGTAGCACCACCTGACCAAGTATCATCTGCTTTTACATAAGAAGTAAGTAATCAGTTCATCTATTTTTATGCCAGATTCATTTAGTTTGAAGATAATGTATCTTTAATGTTGAACAAATTAGCTGAATATTGATTGAGGAAGACTCGATGAGACAGACTATGCTATTATGGGCTCTCCATCTGGCTCCCTTTTAAGATGTGTGCAGGAAAAGGGTAGTTTTTGTTGCGGTGAGAAATCAGAGCCACATTTCATAATTACCCATCAGTATGTGCCGCAGCTGTTACCACGGGTGAAGAAAAGTAATGTAGAAGTCAACATCATAAGTCAAATGACCTTATGTTTTGCTAAATATAATCATTGCAGCACCCTCAGGGTCTTTGACTATTAGTTATTCATTTATTTGTGTTGTTATTTTTCAGACCTTAGCAGTTAGATCAAATTCACTTTTTCAGTAACAGCAAGGTCCACAAATATATTTACAGTCAAGTAATAATATTTGGAAATCTTTGCAGCTTAACCCAGATTATGTTCAGACATATTTTCTAAAGTAGTTCTAAAATAAACTATGACACATGATACAAATGAAATACACATATTGTTAACATTTTCACCGGTAGTATAAAACGTTATACAGCACTCTGGAATCTAAAAAGGAATTTTGTTACAACTTTTATATGCCACAGAATGTCCAGTTCTGTGTACATCACTGGTCAAACCTCTAATATGATCTTCAGGTGAGATAACAAAAAACACTATTAATTACGTATAAATATTTTTTTTTTATTAATATTACAATTAACATTATTAACAGCTAGAATGAATTAACAACTTTATGTAAATATGGGAGCAAAGACAGTACTTTTCCTTTGTTTTCTATGATATTATGCATATATACTGTATAAGGCTGAACTGAATTTTACATAAAAAATACTCTCCCTCAGAATGATTTATAACTTTTTAAAAAAATGTTCACGATTCAAAACTGACTTGGAATGCTAGTTTTGCCAACCACTGATTGTTATTAACATTACTACTATGCCATCCAGTAGTAGGAACGCTTACTGAACACGTCATAGTACAGTGACTGATGACTTAAAATCACTGCATGTATGCATTTTAATTATTGACTTAGTCTTTACCTGTCTATTTCTATCCCTATTGTATCTAAAGCCAACCCAGTTGCATGTTGCAATCTCACACAAGAGAACTTCTGCAGTGTTATAATGTCTTTTTAGCAGAAGATGTGTATTTGTTTGTACGTCATTTTATATTTCTTTAGTTTCCCCATGTAATACTATGTACCCAGTGTTTTATTATTTTTTTCTTTCACTGAAAGCTGTTAGATGTAAGATTTAGGAATTTCACTCACTTTCAAAGAAAAAAAGATATTGTAAGCCACTTACTGAAGAACATTTTCAACAGAGGTTGTGCTACATCCTTTTCCATTGCAGAGATTAATCTGACAACTGTGCATAGTGCGTTAATACATGTTCAAGGACAATTTAAGGCTGCACTCAAATTACACACAGCAGGTTATCTAAGTAGCAATGGCATGTGATTTACAGATTTATCTTCATACTATTACTTAGTAAACTAAAACCTTTCTTATGCACATCACCATGACTGTCATAACCACTGAGTACTATGTGAAAGAAAAAATCTCACCTAAAAGAAGGTTGTTTTTTTTTTAATCAGAAATCTGTGTGTAACCTGCTAGAGCTCCTGCTGCTTGTGTGTGCTCTGTTCTAAGGTCTGTTCATTCACTGTAGACCTGATCGCACTACACCACAGTTTATTTATACTCATTCTGTGACACAAGAACTCAAGTACAAAACCAGTTGGTGAGCTAGCCAGTAAATGTTAGCTAACTAACTCATAACATACAGTCAAGGGAACGTATTCAGACACTTTTAGTTAAAATATAATTCCAGTCAATATGTCCACTTCATATTTACACATATAATGTCTTCAGACTTTTTTTTTCAAAGTTGTTGGCATTTATAGCTTCAATATTTCCAGGGTTATAAGATGTTTGCTTTTCTCGGCATTGTTTCAATTTAGGCTTCGATCACCTTCAATTCCCTAGGGATCCTTCTGATGGACTTTAGTCTTTGGCTATTTTGGCTGTATGTTTTGGATTCATTGTCTTTTTGAAATGCCTATCTTCTTCAAAGACTCAGTTTCTTGGTCAATAAGCATTGTTTACTAAGAAGCATCCTTATATCATAATGTTCATACCTCCATTCTTCACAGTGGGTGTTTTTGAGTTCATACACACAAGCCTTCTTTCTCCAAACATGACCAACTGAATTAGTGCCAAAGAATTCTATTTTTGTTTCATTTGACTATATTCAGAGAATTTAGTTCCAAATGATTTGTCAGATGTTTTAGAAGCACATATCCTTCTGTTTTAATTTTGCACACCATGTAGAAATAGAGATGACTGTGCTGTAGTTCATTGCTTATTGTTCTCTGTGTAAGTGTTGTTCCTAGTGGTTTCAGGTTATGCTGCAACTCTTTTCAAGTGACTGATGACATCTGTCTTACCTTAGTTATCATTAGTTAGTCTGCCAGTTCATTGTGAATTCTTGTTTGGCACACTTGTCTGGGGATGATAAGTGGTTTCATGAGCTTTCCACCTACATATTTTGTACTGACAGGGATGTTTAAGGACTTGGCTATGGCTCTGTTGCTTTTTTGTTTAATAATGTTGTCCCTTTAGGAACTTTAGGAAGCTCCATCATCTTTATTACCATTGTTGCTATATGCTTTGTGAAATCTTTCCAATTAATTGCATTTTTTATTATGAAACCAGGCACAATTTGAGCAAAGACCTTTTAGGCAACATTTATATGCAAAAATTAATTTATTTTTATCTAGCTAATATATTTATTTCTCTCTTTTTATTTCTTTTTTTTTAATGTATTTTTTATCTTTGTTTGTTTGTGCTTATGAATACATAGTTTTTGTTCATATTTATAAGTACCAGAGTCAAAAGGCATTCTGTCTGTAAATGTGAAGTGGATATATAAAAACACAATGCACTTATAAAATTAGGCTATAACATAGACTATAGCATCAATCAAACAATTTAGTTTAATGGTAAAAATATTTTGAATATTATGCTTATGCAAGTTCCCTACTAATTGGTTTGTGTTTATCCAGGCTATGTACAACTTCACATCTTTAGAATTGAAATATATAATACCATAATAGTAGAAATTTAGCTAGAAATTTACATAAATGATTATTGCTTTTAATGCATTTAGTAAGCATATCTTTCATTTTTACATGCATATCTTGTTTTATAAAATGTACTTTTATTTCATAATATGTTATTTCTTAGTTATACCAGTATGCATTACATTAGTAAATTCATAAGACATAATTTTTCAGCTGTAAACATATTTCCTCATGAGGGTGTTCTGTTTCTCATGGACTAACACATGTAACTAAATACGATACCTGGCAGCACATCAAATTGCATAATACATGACATAGGCATTTTAGACCCCTTCCCCTGTCTACCATACCATGCCCTGTGATACATTTTGATCTTTCGCACTCAACTATAGTTAGCTGTCACCCCATCACACTCTTCTGTGACTTCATACCAGCTGACCAGCTCTCAGATTCCACAGCGCGAAACATGAACTGAGAACATGAGCTTACTGGACACAACTTAAATGATTTTATGTGTGACTGCAAATCAACTGCGACTAGCACAATCTGTTTAAACAAGCACACTGAGCTCTACAGAATGCCTAAGACATTTATTGGGCAGTTAGTGGTGGTGTAATAGGATTCATAAAATGCTCATAACTATGGGTAAAGCAATGGAAGCTTAAGAATACTGTCTTCACTTCAACACCACACTGAAGGTCATTTAAGGTTGTCAACAGTTTACCTCTGCCTTGGACTGTAAGCAGTTCCCTGTGGGTACATTCATAAAGACTGCAGATGTACTCACTCACTCACTCACTCACTCACTGGACAACTTTGTGTGCATACTGCACCGAATTTATTTATATATTTTTTTAAATATTACATTATATTACATATCATATTATTATTATTATCATATTATAATTATAGATATATTATTATACTATTATACTATTTTATTATTGTATTATATATAATATGTAATAAATAATAATTGTGTATAATATATTGTATTATATTATTGTTTTATTATTATTATGTTTCTATGATGTTTATGTTTATATTATATAAACATTTTTATATATTTATATTTTTATGTACACATATATTTGTATATGTATATCCGATACACAATCAGCTTTACGTAACTATTGGTGTTTTTCATAATTTATCATGTCTTAATTTCTACTAAGACAGTTTTTATTCTTCCTATTTTTCCATTTATATTTTTATTACCTATATCCCTATACTTTTCTTGTCCACACAATTTACTTTATACTTTATACCCTTCTTCAAATGTAGGACAGTCGTAATAAGCATTTCACTACATCGTCGTACTGTGTATGATTTTGTATGTGACGAATAAAATTTGAATTTGAATGTACATCCGAAAAGAGCATTACAGAAAATATCTATCTATCTATCTATCTATCTATCTATCTATCTATCTATCTATCTATCTATCTATCTATCTATCTATCTATCTATCTATCTGTCTATCTATCTATCTATCTATCTATCTATCTATCTATCTATCTATCTATCTATCTATCTATCTATCTATCTTTTCTTAAACTATCTATCTTTTATTAATAAGTTAGGTTAACTATCTTTGTTGTGTTTCCTTCTTAAGCATAACTTAAATGTCACTAGTCTGCCAATGAAAGGATAAAGGAAACATCCTACCTGTTCTCAGTCCTGTGTGATGTCCTCACAGCTTCACAATGTAATGCTCTATGCTCCTCTGATATTTCTGTGCCCCAGAGTTGTGTAGGTAATAAATTCTTTGAGGTGTGTGTGTGTGTGTGTGTGTGTGAGAGAGAGAGAGAGAGAGAGTCCCCTGTACTCAACCTTGACTTCACCAACAAACGTCTCCTTTCTTTGTAGATGGAAGTAAAAGTTAGAGAAAAGACTGCGTGAATAAAGGGGTGTGAGTGTGGATCCTGCCCAGTGCAACATTTTATCAGCCCCCTCGATGTTGACACATCATAATACTAAACAAATTTATGAAATTATCCTGCTCACCATTACACTACCACAAACAGATACGCATAAAGGTTAATTAAGCTGCTGTGCAAAGTAATGCTGCTGCAGTATGTACATTTAATCCAATATGTTATAATACATTTTTTTTCCCTGAGCTGAGCTTAGTTTATGGCAAAAACCCCTTTGAGAATAAAAACCCTGCTTTATTTTCTCTGGGTACTTACTCATTTACAAAGATTTCATTTTCTGATGTAAATGAGATGAAATAAATAACAATTATTTTAAGAGTAAAAGAAGAAAAACAAAACAAAACACTGGATATCTTTCACTGCAGCCCATCACACTGATATCTGTTTCTGAAACATATTGTATGTACATTACTGTGCAAAAGTCCTAGAAAATTGCTGTAAAGTAAATGATACTAAAACTATAAATAATATAAACAACTATAAAGAGCATTAACAGAAGTGAACTGAACAAAGGGAATATTTGGTGTGACAACTTTCAGTGCTTTAAAAATGCATTTGTGTAGTTTTAGGAGGAAATTTGCTGGTAAGTTTCTCAAAGCATCTTAGAAAATCAGCCATAGTTCCTCTGTAGACTGTTATACCTGCTTCTGTTTAAGCAGATATTACTTGACTGCCTTTTTGTCTGTAAAGTGGTCCAGTACATAAGGTTATGTTTTTTACTAGCATACAAACATTTTTCTGAAACATTAAATTCCCTAAATTCTCATTTTTTAAAGTAATGTTTGAAATAATGCAGAGATCATGAAATAACCATGCAATAAAAAAAAGGTGGCTATAATTTTTGCACAGTTTTTGTAGGTTGTATATTTTGTCGAACATGTATACCTGTTAGATTCCCAATAAGGATAAAGGTATGTGTGATATTTGCATTTTTAAAATAAAATTCAACATAGCCAAAAGAGATGGTGACATATAAATAACTTGAGATGGATATCCTGGCACTTTTAATAACCCTGACCTTAAGTCAGAGAGAAGATTTGGCTAATCCTTCTGGTCAAAGGTCAGGGGTGTATGATTTTTGTTATAAATTGTCACACTGTGCTATTGACAGGTCACAGTCCTTAGATGGAAGTGGAATGACTAGGCAATATTGTGTAGCAGGGAGTTTTACAAAGTCCATAAATATTTACTTTCATCATGTGGACAGTGAAGATCTTTTAATGTATGTCACTTGAATTATGCAATTAAAAGCTTCAAATAACCTTACTGGTAATGAATATCTATATTTTCTACTTGTATTATATTTATGTAAAGTTTTGAATACATACTTCCTGTATTTCCTGTGTATTGCATTTCACGTAAGTCTGTACACATTGTCTTTATAAAAAATCTAATCTAGCTTCTTCGACTACAGATCTGTTTTTTTTTATTGTTTCCTCTAATTTCTTCAGGTCACATTTGTCACTGTGTTGCAGAAGACATTTAATTTAACCAGAAATATGATTCCTACATTAATAGATAGACAGACAGACAGACAGACAGACAGACAGACAGACAGACAGACAGACAGATAGATAGATAGATAGATAGATAGATAGATAGATAGATAGATAGATAGATAGATAGATAGATAGATAGATAGATAGATAGATAGATAGATAGATAGATGCACTGACTAAAAAAGCCAGATATTAAAATTTAATTGATGTTAAAATTAAAGATCACAGGAATGCCTTTGCAGTGTTCATGGTTTCTATTTCCAAAGGCATGTTCTTTGCTTACAAGTTTGCAGGTTTCCATTTATATCTGACAATGTGTAGCAGGAGAACGCAGCTGGTTGTCCTGGTAGTAAATTAAATGACGCAGCTCTCAAATCACATAGCTTCACCAAGGTTGTCTGCTGTCTATCGTAATGAGGTTCACATTGTCCCAATCATTATCTCTTGTACTGTATGCTCCAGAGCACTTGAGACTTAAGACATTGAGATTTACATTTACTATTATGCATATGCTTATTATATTGTTTATCTTATATGTTTGATTTATACATTGTCTTTGATGTAACTTTTATTACTTGTGCTGCTTGTGACAATTGAATTCCACAACAGTGAATTAATAAAGGAACTCTTCTCATCTCATCTCATCTTATCTTCATGCAATCATTCCATTCAATATACACAGTTATACATACTAGTTATATTAGTAAGTAAGTCTAATTAGTAGGTAAGTCTTGTTAGTAATTGCTCTATCTATCTATCTATCTATCTATCTATCTATCTATCTATCTATCTATCTATCTATCTATCTATCTATCTATCTATCTATCTATCTATCTATCTATTATGCACAAGATGCTCTCGAAGAACTGGTAGAACTGATCTTCTAGATTGGAGTCCCATTATCTGCAGAAACAGAAGCGTGTGCGCAATTTGCAGTCTCCAAAAGAAGTTATACAAAACCCTCAACAATAGTATCTGTAGTCACGTGCTGACTGCTCTGCTGTATGTGAAGCATTTTTTATTTGTATTTTAGTTTTCTTAATTAATTCAAGTTTAAGAGCTATAAAATGTTGTGGTAATATTAGTAGAAATACATGGCTATGCCCCTCATCCTCATTCCTATTTATATATACACTTATTTAATCTCACACCTTCATGTTCTTTTGTGTATCTATTTAAAAAAGGAGAAAAAAAAGAATGAAAGTAAAATGTGCAGTTCTCCACAAACTGCACATATTTCCATTTAAATAGCAGGTGCATCAAATTCATTTACCATTTATGACCACATTAAAGATCTAGGCATATAGGCATCCATACTTATTCTGTGTGAATGTATTTTCATGTTCTAAATGCACCCTGGTTTATGTGGCTTATGCTGTCATCCAGGTGCAGATTAGATTCAGTTCCATAGCTTATTTATATTTGTTCACCACAAATATATGCATTTTGTCCTGCAACAAATGTTCTGCACTGGACTCCACACACCATTTCCATGTTTATAACAATCTGGATCAACAAAATATATTTTTTTCTCAAAAGAATACGTTTATTATATTACAGTTTTTATTTTACTACCCCTTACCCTTCTAATTTATTGTATACAGTATGTATGAACACATAACCTCTAAAAACATGCACTCTGAGTGGGAAAACACAGCAGTCACAGGGTTGCCACTGTTAAGCCATTTTGTGCTAGCTTCAGAACAAGTATGTAGGCCTTAAAAAAGCAGGTGCGAGGGCTTTTTTTGCTTTGCAGTTCAGGATGTTTCATTTTGAACTTTGGTGTCAAGCAGTAAATCATGTAATACTTTTCTTCTACTGACACAAAGATGTAAAGATGTATTTATACAGCACATGCAGCTGTATACATACATCTTTAATTTCATAGAATTTTTTGTTTCTTTTAAGATTTTCATAGCATATGATTGCATAAATTAATTGATATTTCCCCCTGCAAATATTCCATGTTTCCCCCCCAACTAGCTAGCAGCCTTGCGACTAACACATTGCTATCATGGTTTAGTGGTTTTCTCTTGACATACCATGCACTGTGCCAATCCTGCTAATTTAGCTGGCATCCTCCTAATTCACAGCTTTTTCTTTGGTTTTCCTTCTACACTGATGTTGGATTGCATCAAGTACCCAAAAATAACCATGCTACATAACTAGAGCTTAAGCATCCACTGACTGCATGTGAATGCCAATGTTGACACACCACGCTTGGGTGGCAGATTTGAACTTTGGCTCAAACAGTTGAGTATGGTCCAAGTCTTCATTGGCACATGCACCAACTTGTCGAGAACATTCTAGGGAAAGATTATTGTATGACGGTGGAGGTTATTGCAGATAATGCAGTATACATATGGAGCTAGCTTTTAAGGAACACTAAAGCTAATGACAGGTTAAAATAACTTATTGACATACTTCTGAATTTAACATGACTGGGTTATAAGTGAAGTGTGCAATACAAAAAAATGTAACACCTTACCAAAAAAATACATGAATAATTATGCACAAATAGCTGAATTAATATCTAAATATGAATTAGTGATGGGTTAAGGCATGTTCTAATCACTCACTAAGGAAGAGATAACCTTGATGTGAGCCTTGGTGATTAATGACTTTAAGTACATGTTAGTGCATGTTTGCTAGTTAATGTGTTAGTTAACATGTAGGTGTAAACTAAATCAAACAGAAAAAACATAAGAAAAAATATGCATAATATTGTTTACCCAGAGCAAATGCTATATTACTGTGAAATTTGAAGAGAAATGGATGAAGGATGGCACAAAACAGCTTGAGATTAAATTATTGTTGTTTATTATTAGTCTTTTACATTCCATAAGGAGGCTCATTGTAAACTATGAACAATTATAAACAATTTGAAATTCTGCATGTTTCATTCATTTTCTTATAGAGTATGTCTGATTTAGTTTGCCACCTCATGTTAATTAATACATGTGCTGTTGGATAGGGCTCAGAAATGCACAGAACTCTCAGACGTTAACACAATTTGTCGGTCAAACAAGTACTCACAGATGAAAGGTCAGCCACTTCTCCCCCACCGTGATTTACAGCACTGACACGGCAGCTATTCCTACAATATGCTCTCTGAACAGAGTTCAGAATAGAATGTAAATCTGAAGCTATTTGTGTGGCCTCATTAAATAACTGGCTGCAGAAAGGTTACTGAAAGGTAGATGCAGTTTATCACACACACCATACATCACAGTAATGTAAAAGTATTAACACCCGACACATTATTGTCATGAACATGTTCCCTCTCTCTTGCTTGCTTCTTATATCATTCAGCCTGGCACTGTATTTCTTATGTTTATAGACACTGCTTGGGAAATAATACATTTGTGATGGTCTGCAGTGTTTTTTATGCTGGAAAACATGTTACAGAGCAGTTTTTCTGCATTTCTTAGTTTCCACAGTGGGCATGTTTGCAGAGTAGATTAAGTGCACTTCAAAACTACTGCTTACCATCTACAGCATGAACATCGGGTATACTGTACATGAATAAAACAGCATCTTAACATATTTCAACGAATTTGGGAAACACACTCCTGGTTGTTGGGCAGGCCTGAGTTAAGTGTTTGACAAAATGATTTTTTTGCTATGCTGTAAATATAATGGCTTGTTTCTACACTATTTTTAAAATGTCTTGTTGAATAAGGGTGATAAATGCACATAAACCTTAGACCTTTGACAAGCATAATTAACTGGTCAAACAAGTACTCTCAAAAAGGTCAGTAACTCTTCACTCACCCTGATTTATAACATTGACAGAACAGATATTCCAAAAGTACAGTCTCTTACTGTGGTTCAGGATTTACACATGTACACAAATGGCTGCAAAGATTCCTCAGTTTACAACTCAGACCCCAGAAGGTTAACTGTCAGCTGTCCAGCTTCTGTGAGCTTATGTCCACTGGAGCCTCAGGAGTAGGATCTGATGTGGTCTTCAGCTATTTTAGCCCATCTGCCTTAAGGCTTTATGTGTTGTGCAGTCTATTAAGGCCTCTCTCTTCAGCAAAGCATTTCCACATACTGGATACTCTTTTTCTTTGTCACACCATTCTGTGGAAAGTGAGAGAACATTATGTATGAAAGTCCCAGGAGATCAGCAATTTCTGAAATACTCCAGTCAGTCTGCCAGGCACCAACAACCATGCCACAGTCGAAGTCGAAGATTGCATTCTTCCTCATTCTGATATTTCCACATCAACTGAAACTCTTGACCTCTTTCTGCATGGTTTTAAGTCAGTCATTGTGTTGCAGTCATCTGTGTGACTGCATGAATAATTAGGTGTTCCAAATAAAACATTTGAATGGTTAAATGTGTAAAAATACAGATTTCTTATTCCTTATAACTTTCATTTACTGCATTTGATTTTTAGTTAATATTGTTGTAAATATCTATCTATCTATCTATCTGTCTCTCCCTATACATACACACACACACACCAGAAATCTATCTATCTATCTATCTATCTATCTATCTATCTATCTATCTATCTATCTATCTATCTATCTATCTATCTATCTATCTATCTATCTATCTCTCTAGCAAGGTCATTCCATAGTTACTGTGTTTGCATGTTGTATTTAGTAAATCAGCAGTAAATCTGCTTCCTTTTAAAAAAAAAAAATCCAGTTAAATGTCACAATTATTTGACAGTTGCTTCAGGGTCATCTCTGGTTTCTGCAGATAGTGGCAGACCAATACTGCCAACTGTCACCTGTTTTACCTTTTAGCTTATTTCCCAGGAATGTCTCAAAAGTGTCTTTCCTATTGACTAGCTGTTGTTATTGTTGTTGTTGTTGCTGCTGCTGCTCCTGTTGCTGCTGCTTATGTCCTATTGCCTTGTTTTTTTGTTGGTGGATTTGTCCAAACCAAACTTTTACAAGTCTGTATAGCCTGCATGCCATTCATTCATTCACTCATTCATTTATTCATTTATTTATTCATTCATCCAGGGTTGCATTGAACCCATAGCCTATCCGCAAAATAGTACTGAGGCAGGAATTCACCCTGGGTTGGATGCCAGTCGGTCACAAGGCGCCATGCACACACATTCATATCTAGGGGCAATTTAGAGTCGCCAATCCACCCTATCACAAGTCTTGGGAGGTGGGAAGAAACCAGAGAAATCTGCATGAACATAGGGTGAACGTGCAAAGCATCACGCATACAGTAACCCAAGATCAGAATCAAACTAGGGACTGACATCATTCAGAAATTATTCAGAATACAAAACTGATAGCATGAACATGTTTTTTTATATTGTCTGAAAAATAGAATATTTTCAGAACCCTCTAAATAGCAAAGATTTCAATTATTTCTGACTACTAATCCAAATTGTGTTATCTTGATGCCATGCTTTATTAAATTCTCATTTCCAAATAAGCTGATATGAAGCATCATGAGTCTTTATAAATAGAAATGAAATCTAAGTCTGTAACATAACAGTTTAGCAGATCATCCAGTGGCATGTCACGAGGGTGATTATTCACATCATTAATGTATATAAAATATGTGCAGAGGAAATGTAAATATTCCATATCTGTCATTAATACTAATAAATAATTTTGTAAGTTTAGAGGTTTGCTTTTAAATGACTGTTTGGCATTCCTATTACCTGCTTTTGGTGGCTAAGAATGCTGTTCTCCAAAACTGCTGCTTGTTTACTTATTATATGGTAAGGTGTAAGAATGTTAAGAGTGAAATATACTTAAGTTTCTTCCTAAAGACATCATGACTTCTGCAACTAATTCGAGTCCCTTTTAGTGTGTGTTAGAATATTTGGGGAAAAAGAAAACCCTAAATATTATGCAGTCTCTGAAGGTCGGCAGATCACATGGACAGTAGAAGAGAGGTGTGGTTGTGCTTCAGTTACAGATCAGCTTAAATTAAGCCTTGCGCACCTCAAGCTTGATTCTTTCCAAATTCCTAGAGCTCCATTGCCTAGCTGTAAGTCCGCTGTGTGCTGTATCCTTTAGAGAGAGTGGTGTTGGGAGTGTATGTGGGGTATTGGGAACCTAGGGAGGGAGGTGGAGTGGATATCTAAGATGTCTGTATTTACAGCTGCAGTCTGTGTTTAATTTCGCTTCTGTATAATATTTCAGTGGGACCCACCAGCAGTTATTCATCTGAGTGCCATGCATTTTCTCATACAGTTTTTTCATTATGTTCACAGCTACTGGTCACACCTCCCTTTCAGTGCCTGGTATTCAATTCCTCCTGCTCTTCTCTCCTACCCAAAACACTTTTCTAGTTATTCATCAACCCACTCATAGTGCTAAACCTAAGTCTGTGTTTCTGTGGGTTTCCCCAAATCTCATGAATAAATTACCATGTTACCTGTACATCCACACACTATTCAAAATCACACTTACCTGTATTCACATAACTGGAAATCATTTTGCTGCTGCTGCTACCTTATCTGCTACCTGGTATGATGTTGATGATTTAACTTTAACACCACTAATATTACACTGATGCATCTTTTTTCTTTCAAAGGAGGTGTTGCCTAATTGGTATCAGTTAATCCAGAATCAGATTTAGGTGCCAAATCAATTTATACTCTTTTGCACAT
Source organism: Hemibagrus wyckioides (assembly GCF_019097595.1). Classification (NCBI taxonomy): domain Eukaryota; kingdom Metazoa; phylum Chordata; class Actinopteri; order Siluriformes; family Bagridae; genus Hemibagrus; species Hemibagrus wyckioides. The sequence continues at coordinate 17,705,809 of NC_080720.1, read as the reverse complement.
ATGTAATGTAATTACAGCTGTAATGGAATTGTATTATCTGCATATGTAGTTCTTAATATTCATATCTGTATTAAGATTTAAACCTGAAGTGGGTGTGGCCTAAACCGGGTGTGGCCTAAATTGAACTAACGTCTTTCTATTTTTTTTTTTACAATAAAAATGTGCATGTGCAAGTACTGCACATGCAGATATTAATTTTAATTATTATTTTGCCCACAATATTTTCTAGTATATTTTCTATTTTCTTCATTTAGTTCTATTTCAGAAAAAAACTAGTAGTCCATTTCCATGTTTCAGGGGTTTCCTCTCCCAGTCTACCCCAGAATACTTTATTAATGTTAAACAATACATTACACATGATACTACATAGTCTATGTCCGTATGCAGAGAAATAGAGATTACATAATGTAAAAGGACTAGCAAAGGTTAAAAAGACCCTAAAGAAAGACATCAAGCCTAATCTATTTATCATAATTGGTAATGTCCATTCTCTGTCAGCTGTCACGCTGTGGGTTAATGGTCCGTAGCTTCTTGCTCAATTTGTTGTATCTAATTGTGAGAGTTGCTTCAAAAATGATATTATCAGAAATCTCTCACATCTTCTCTGAGACTGGATTTTATTGTCTTCCTACCTTAAAAGAACAATTTGATATAATTTTTTACTTCTCCCATATGTAGTCAGGCTAAGGCATATTTGCTTTCAGAAGGTTGCTTCTAGAGCCTAGAAGTTAGAAAAGTGTATATCCACACAGGATATGAACATTCCTTTTAAAATATATACACATAATAAATATATCTACATAGCAGAACTTTTCAAATGTGCTTCTTCTGAAGTTTGTCTCTTGTGTGTCCAGATGTCCATATTACAAATAATGATGCTAATGTCTTTTTGGAGATGCAGGACTAAAGCTGGTTTTAAAATTTTCAATCCAATTTTGCAGTCACAGCAACATCCACACATTGTAAAAGAACAGTTTTGTTGTGAGGCAACATTGAATCTTAGATGGAATATTGTGATGTGCTCATTGGTGACAATTTTAGTGTCATAATAACCAATGTCAGCTGATGCCAAGGTATTGGCACTGTCAGAAGGTTCTTATTAGGCACAGGATTATGCAAAACTCATGGAACAGTTACAAGTATGGTAGTAACAATGGCAAATAGTAAACAAAACATGTTAATATACTTATTTCTTGTAGCACACTTTGAAAAATGTTTCTGGTTATTAAACCCCATTTTCTGCACTATTCTGGATCAGGCTGATTGATGACGTAAGCAGAGCATAGGCATTTCCTTTAATCTCAGGTCTATCATCAGTGGATCTTCATGGCGTAATGTGACATGGAGATCATCATGTTAAGCAAGATGTTAACACACAATCTTTTATAGATTTTGGCCAAGATTTTAATGGGATCATCTTGTACAGTGTGACAAGCAGTAATCTTTAAAAGACTGCTGAAATCAGAGAATATAAACAGGCATAAAGAGAAGATGCAGAATGCAGGCCTAAAAGTAGATGTATTTGAAAGTCATAAACTGAAGCTGCTATCAAACAAATAACTTTTATGTTGTTGACAGATAAGACTTGATATACCATATCTGTTCTTAATTTCATTGCATTTCCTTTCAAATAAAGAGTGAATGGCTATGAATTATTTATTAAAAGGCAAACCTCAAATATCATAAAAAAGATACTGCAGGTGTTGCTAAGGTGTTGGTACACTTACAACTATAGAGTCAGAAGTACATAAAGCAGAGATACTTGTTAATGTATAATTTTGGTGTAAATTCTATAATTTACAAAACCCCCTATATATATGGGTTATTTGTCTCTCTCTTTTTGTTGTGCTTTCTTGTCTGTCTTTGCTTTGTTTCTCAGACCTTCCCTTTACTTACAAAAGACACTGAAAAAAAAAAAGATAAACTGAAAAAAAGTTTAATATCATGATGGATTGATAGTGGTAGGTTTAATTGTTTGAATATGTTACAATGGTATTGATATGTTTTTGGTGGAGGGCCCCAAAAATAATGTACGCAATTCAGGACATGTTTTCGAAACATCATGGGCCTGGAGTGAATCTGCATCTCTTCTACTGTCACAGCACCATAGTGTTTAAAATGCAATACAATCCCCTGCTTGTGCATAAATAAGTTGTTGTTGGGGATTTTTTGCTTCTTTCTGCATGGCCCAGAGGACCTTTACAATTGCATTACTTTAGTCTAATTGGTACGTTGTTAAACATATTTGGATTTTCTGGTGTTTTGAATTTGCAGTCTGGGATGTGTATTTAACTGTCTTTTGAAACTTTGTTCTTTAGAATGTAATTTCAAAGACATTCTGGACATAACAGGGTGCACAGTCATGACCAGCTGTCTTTTACATCACCAGTATAACAAGCCAGTTCAACACATGCTAATTTTCACAAATGAACATCTGAATCTCCACTTTCTATTATTTCCAGTTTCCACATGATCATTTCCCTTCCTATCATTTCACATCCCTGCTTCCATGTGACAAGGCTTCTGCACCTTCTACTCCCCAGTCTCCTCCCTACTTTAGCCACTGCTATCCAAGACTCTTTATTGGGGAGCTCACTGACAAGTACTTCCCATTCCACTCAGTTCAATGTGAGAGCTACATTTGCATAAAGTTTGTAGAGTACAATACACTTACAACACAAGAACAACAACATTGAGGACTAGGACTAGAGCAGAACAAGATGTAGGGTGCAAAATAAACTCACAAAATGTCACAAATAAAAAAAGAGTGAATATACATATACATAACTCTCCAAGTTATTTACAGGCTGAGATTTCCATGCAGATTAACTGTATGAAAAAAAATATAGGTTGGCAGGTTAAAAACTGTATGCGCTAGACATGTGTGGCCAGCAGTTTTCATGGTGTGTATATGAAAAATGTACAAGGGCCATAATTAAAGTCATAAATAATGTGGCAGTGCATGTGTAAGAATGTGTACTAGCACCATTTTCAAATTTGTTGTCAGTAGGCTGGTCATTTGTCCTCAATGTCCATATTTCCACGTTTTCCAAACTGGTTGTTGACTCGAAGGGCTAGGTCCTAAAGAAGTGCTCTAGTAGTTTCAATTATCATGATGCACCCGCAACATTTTGCTAAAGGTGAATCTTTAGCACCAAATGCTTCAGGGCTGTGTACTTCCTGTGAAGCATAGCCTAGAAATAGCTTTGTCAAAATGTCTTATAATGTCTTCTTGTTGAGAATGTCACAAATGCAATTATAAAGAGAATTTGGACATTAAAAGGGTTTGTGGTTATGCCCAACAGTATTTTTCTACTTGTTGATTTACACACAAGTTTTTTTTTATAGCGAGGAGAAATAAGCTATGTTTCAGACAATATTGATTTTTGCATTTAATATACTTACAGTGCAATAATCCACTTCACATTTACACAAAAGACAGAAAAATGTCTTTTTACTTTGAATTTATAAATATTAACAAAAAAGTATGTATTCATAAGAATACACAAAAACATGTTACAAAAATTATAGGGGGAGAGCTATTCAGTCACCACAAATTAGCAACATTTTTAGCTTTGTTTCAAAGCTAAGCCATTGTTAGCAATTTCAGCTTTGAGAGGTCTGTGATAAATGAGTAGGGTTTTTTTTTTTTTTTTGGGTGGTTCTGGCAAATCATCTTAAATCAGGAGATTGGTTAAATCATGGATCAGGACCTTCACTTTCCTTTTTAGAAATCAGTCCTCCAAACTTTAGATCAGTTCAGTTCTCCTATAATATGTCCATTTATGTTTCATTCAATAATATGCAATAGCCCAGATCTGTGTAAAAAGAAGCATCCCAATATCATAATGCACCCACTCAGTGAACTTGGGCTCATATGTGCAACCCTGCTTTCATAAAATATGATGAACTGAATTATTGCCAGTAGGGATTTTTACACTTGACATAATTAACCTTGGGTCATTCTAAACCTGGAGTAAACGTAATCTTGTTTCATGTTTCACACTGCTTATACTTTACCTGGGGTTACAAATTATCATGCATAATCATAATCTAACATTTAACGCTGTATACTGTGAAACCCTGGGTGAAGATTCTTCTTATCATATAACTGCATATTAATTTAACTGTTTATAATGCTGTAGTAACATCACAGTTTGATTAAAATACAATAATAATGTCAAAGCTCTCATAACACAGTAATAAAATGTTGACATGCTTATAAAACAGTAATAATATGTAGAGTGCTTATAACACAGAAATATACACCAGCACGGTGAAAGCACTTATTACATAGTAATCATAAACAAGAAAGCTTATAACACAGTAATTAAATGAAAGACTGCTCATTAAACAGTAATTACAGGTATTTGGATTTTTAACATAGTAATTGCACATCAGCATAATTATAACAATGTAATAATGCATCAGTGTGCTAATAACACTGTATTTACACTTAAGAGTGCTTAAAACAAAGTAATAACCATTTTATAACGTAGTAATAACACATTCTGTGCTTATAACACAGTAATAACATGTTGAAATGTTTATAATAATGTAATAACATATCAGCATACTTATGCTTATAATGCAGGTGCACACATATCCATGCTTTTAACTTGTTTAGCTCATAACTAATTGCATTTATTCCATTTACATATAAGAGCACTTATAATAGTGATTACATGTTGATGTTCTTTTTACACTAATAACACATCAGCATGCTTATAACACAGTAATTACACATTGGCATGCTTATAGCATTGTCATATCGCTGTAATAATGCATTAACAATGTAATAACAATGTAATGATATGTGCAATGCTAAGTATGCTTCAAAAACAGTAGTAACATGCTTATAACGTTGTAATAACACACATCAAAGCTTATAACAGTAATTACACAAGACAGAACTTATAACACAGTAATAACATGCTTTTAACATTGCAATCGTGCATCAACATGCTGAACACAGAAAATACATGAGTGCTTATAACAGAGTAATTACATACTAACATAGCAATTACACATAAGAAGGTTTATTACAAAGTAATAACATGTCAACATGCTTAAAGTACAATTATAACATGCCAGTATGCTTAAACGCTTTAATAGCACATTATCATGCTTATGCCTCTGTAATAACACACCACCATACTTGATAACAAATAAGATTGATTAAATAATGTAACAAAGTAATAACACATAACAGTTGTAAGAACACAGTAATAGCTTGTCAACATAGATATAACTCAGTAGTTACACATAAAAGTGCTAATACTGTGTGAACATGCTTTCAACACAATAATAATATTTCAGATTATAGCATGACGTACCTAGTTAGCAGTCCATAACATGACCAGAATGATCTTTAACTATCCCTAACTTTGTTGTATAACTCAAAGATGCAATGCATTCTAGGTGTTTGAGCAGATAAAGAAGTGAGAAAGCTGGGTAAATGAAAATACTAAAGAGTTGCTGCAATACTCTATGTATGTAGAGATGATCCATGGGCTGATTTCTACTGGTGCCAGACAGTCCAATGGAAGTGTTCGTAATGTAGAAAACTAATGGAATTAAGTAGAAACCAACATGCCCATACTTTAAAATAGTAAACATTTTGCCACCTTAATAAACATGTATTCGATGGAAAGAAGTTGCAACAGTTAAAATAAAGAAACTCTGCTTGGGCTGTGCTATATTCAATATTCTTGTACATTGAAAATATTTGTAAGATATTGACAGCACTTGTTAGCAAATATGCTATTTCTGCCAACTCAGAGGTGTGGGTGGTAAATATGCAGAAGGAATGTATGCAACTCATTACTTTCAATGTCTTCCTTGTTTTGTGATTATGACTGTTGCACATGTAGCAAAGATTAGATGATTTTTCCAGAAAAATAACCACACTGTGAGGTTGTTTTAACTTGCCAGCAGGTTCTCTATTATTATTATTCTTTTTTTCTAGGATGGATCATATGCTCCCTGTCAGCCCTGTTGAGCAGGATTAGTGTCAGCTCCCATGCAGGAACATGATATGGCTCAGGAGGGTCTACATCCTAGTTAAAATGCAAACAGGATTACTGACAATATATTCTATAATCCAGAGAAATTTGTCACTTATAAACCAATGTACTCTATATAATCTGTATTTCTGCAGTGTTGCAAGAAAATAAATTCACATTAATTGAATAAAATTGTTTGTCAATTGTTTTAACATACATTTTAGTTTGTAAAAATGTTAGACTGATGAAAGACATGAAAGAGTGCTTGTCAGTGTGCTTATAACACACAAGTTGCACATAAGAGTGTTTCTAACGCTGCATTAGCATGTGAATTTGCTTTTGGCACAGTAATAACACATGAACAAGTCTATAACACAGTAATAACATGTCAATAATTATGCATATAAGGTGGTGTTATGCTCAAAACGCAGTAATAACACATCAGCATACTTATTACATAGCATACAGAGTACTAACACATCAATGTGTTTAAAACACAATAATACCACATCCACATGTGTTATTACAATGTTATACATGATATGGCTCAGGAGGGTCTACAGCCTGGTTAAAATGCAAACAGGCTAACTGACAATATATATTCTATAATCCAGAGACATTCTTCACTTATAAACCAAAGTACTAATCTGTATTATACTAATCTGTATAATCTGTATTTCTGCAGTGTTGCAAGAAAATAAATTCACATTAATTGAATAAAATTGTTCATGTCAATTGTTTTAACATGCATTTTAGTTTAAAGAAATGTTAGAACGGTTTTGATTTACACTTTGGACTGACTTCGAGGCTGGTGGACTGTTAAAAGCTTCTGTCTCTGCCTGAAATTAGTATTAGTATTGATAGATTGCAATGTACAAGTTAAAAAACTCAAGTAAACATTTATGATGACACCCTGGAATCAAAGAGCTCCTTTCATTAAGCATATTGTGAACAGGTTGTTTGATAGCTTTGAACTACAAGTGCAGAACAGAGAAAATGAGCTCTCTTTCTTTCCACAGCACTACAAGATAAGACACTGCTTGGCTATAATATTACTTTTTTGTATTCATGTTCCTATTATATACGGGCACTACATTCATTAATCCCTTTGATTTCCATGTCTTTTGGTTCTTATAGACATGTTAAGTGCAGGGCATGGATAAATCACAATTTATCATACATCACTTGAAAACAGGCACACACACACACACACACACACCAAAGCATATGGTTTAATGGAATATAACTGTTATGTTGATCTTCCTTCACAATACTAACAAGAAAAGGTTTTAGCTTGTACTACAGAGTGAGCTGAGGATGGGAGCTCATCCTGGAATAAAAAGCCTTTATGTTTGCCCCCACACTGCATGCTTTTGTATATTTTCTGCATCTAAGCACCTGATTCACTTCATGGAGTGCATGTAAATTAACCGATGAGTTGTGTGTAAAAGACTCCCAGGGCAGAAGCTATAAAAATGAAATCTACTAGTAACAGCATCTAAATAAGTCTAGGGGTCATGTCACATGGTGCTTCAAAAAAAAAGTGAATTTAGGTAATCATTTGCAAAAATGAACTAAATAGAGTGGTAATGATTCACTAGGGGTTACCTACTAAAAATCTAAAGACCATGAAGATGAAACCTAATTCCCGGAGGGCCACAGCACTGCATAACATTTTCACTTTTCACACTCACCTTCATCATGGAGGCACTGAAAATTAAGTGGACGCCATAAAACTGCATGCTTATGAATAGAAATTTAAAGCACAACTTATTTTTAAGCCATTTGTGGTTCTTCCCCAAACTGTTGCTACAAAGTTTAAAGTATACAGTTGTCTATAATGTTTCTGTATGCTGTAGCACTACAGTTTTTCTTTACTGGAACTAGGATGCCAAGACATGTTCCAACATGGCAATGCACTGGTGCACAAAGCGAGCTCCATGCATAAATGGTTTACTAAGGAAGGAGTTGAAAATCTCAAGCCTGCACAGAGCCCTGACCTCAACCTCACTGAAAACCACCCCAGGCCTCCTCACCTGGCATCAGTGCCTGACCGCACTAATGCTCTTGTGCCTGAATAGACAAATCCTCACAACCACATATGCCAAAATCTAGTGAAAAGTCTTCCCAGACATGTGGACATTATTATAGCAGCAAATGGGCTATTTAAAAGGAACGTTGAACAATCACATATGGACATGATGGCCCATACTTTGCCATGTAGTGTACAATGAAGAGATTTAAAACTGCAAGTAGAACATTTTCTTTAGAACATTCTTCTGTAAAAGGATTATCTCTCAGCTGCTGTTACATTTTTATGAAAAATGACAAAACATCATTATTCAGTATAATCTTTAATCTGCAATACAATGTGTTTCAGCTTATGTGACATTGCCTTTGATAAATTATTAGCACAGTCTTAAGGTAATGCACTTGGAATTGGATAATGCAGCATCTTCAGATCCTTATTGCTTACATTGATTTTTCTTTAGTGTTGTCTCTGAATTGATTCTGAGAACTTTATGTGTCTCTGTTATTTGCTCTGTGATATTGGACATACTGGTTACAGTAAAATGTACCAGCACTTCATCGTCCAAGGCTTAATAGCAGTTAGAAAATAATGCACATGTTTTTCATAAGAGTTTGATTTTTTGAAACTAATCCTGCTGTGTGTATAGGGCTGTAGATCTGTATGATTTTGCATGCTGAATGGATGCACCACTATTTTCATCTTTCAGCAAGTGCAAATTAATACTGCCACAACACCAACATGAAGTAATTTGCAGTGTACAGGCCCCCCCAATGGAGATTTGATTACAGGCTTTATTCTCCTGGGTATTGTTACAGTTGTGCTGATCAAAATAACACAGTCCATTTTGCTGACAAGTAAAAGCAAAAATTACATCAAATGTCTTGCTAACAAGTTGAAGAAAGGTTGTTTATCACAGCAACTACAGGTCACTTGTCATCAATCAAATGGCCTTGTAGGTATTGTAGCAATGGAATGAAAGGGAGAACATACGATTCACCTATAGATCCTGCACCACATTCACACACAGATACTGCAGAATCATTGGCTGAAAAGGAGAAATGAGCTAGACTGAGCATATAATTTCAATTTTTTCAATAATTTTATTATTTTATTTTATTTTATTTTAAAATATATATTAAATTGGACAAGGTACCTGAAATTCAACTTGAAGAATGTGTGACATAGCCATATAAAAATCTTTATGCCATGCTTTGACACCTGACATGAAAGCTTTGCTGAGCATGTATTCAAATAAACTAGTGCAGATTTGCTTCTCTTACTATACTTTATTGTTGATTGTTAACTCTGCAAAGATACTGGAGTAAGAGTTTCTGTGTTACTTTTGGTCATGCTATTGAGTTTTGGATAGTCCCTCTTAGAAAGATGATTTTCTAGGAATCCAGCCAAAATCTTTCAAAAATCAGACAATAATAACAGACTTTGTGTTGTTATAATTGATGACTACTGCTTTACTTTTGCTCTTTCCTAGATTTCTTGTTTCTCATAATCCATTCAAACTGAATTTGTGTTACATTTGTGAAATCAGATTATTCGTTATTTAAACATAGTTTTACTGACATTTCCTCACTATGCAGTGGCTCTAGAGACAGGTAAACTCTCGTCAGGTGAACTTATATTATTTCTTGTTCTGTATTTATGTACATGTGCATTTGTTTGTGTGTGTGTGTGTGTATATGTGTGTTTGTTTGTGTGTGTGTGATTCCACATTGGAGGCTTTATGGACCAACCACACAGTGGTGCTGTTTCACTGACCTGGGACACATTACACCCCGTCTACCCCATTTAAGTACGGGTTTGAATGAACATGCCCGTCATGATGTGCTAAAATATGTCATGTAAACAAACCTGTTGCAGTTATATCCTCAGATGAACATCTGAAATATGCATAAAGCTATTATGACATTGAGTAGCTTAATGTAGAGTTTATTTTATCTACAGTTCTTCGTACATCTTCAAATTTGCCAATACAGTTTACTGTGTTCTGCTGTTGTATCTTCTGTTGCCTTCTCTTTTTTTTACCTACTGCTATATTGCTGTCATGTTTGACAGAAAGATGGATTATCATTCCAATCAGACCCCTGTTTTATACCCTATATTACAGCAGGACCTAAATAAGTCCAATGTGGGTAGTAATTTATCTCTAGCCATGCTGTTTTACATCAACGAGTCTCACTACCATAGCTCTACTTTATAGCACCTGTCTGCTTCTGCACTGTTTGAACTGATGGCCCACATAACTCACAAATACTAATGGGCCTTTTTAAATTCAATCTATGATGGATGGCTACTTCCTGCAAAATATATATCTCTACCTAAACACATTTCTTTAATCCCTCTTTTGTTGCCATTCTGTCTACCTGAGTATTTAATCACCATTAATGAAAGAGAAAATGTCCTTCTTAATTGAAAATGTTCTTCATGGAAATATATAAAGGAGATTGGAGTTGCATTAAAATAAATAATCTGCTTTCCTTCTTTCATGGCATTGCGGATTTCAGATGCACGAATAACCCATACTGCATTGTCTGAACGCACTGGCTAACCACAGTATTGTACAACTCTTATGCTAATCCAACAGTTTTAGTATAACTAATTTTGCAGATAAATATGCATTTAATTATTTATATGGCGAGATAATTATTTTGTCACTAATGAAAAAAAAATCACATTCACTCATGAAGGACATATAAAAGATATACAATAAATTTTGAAAAAAAACATTTTTATTAGAAACAACTTATGTATAAAAATGATCATGCTTCACATACCTCAATTTTCATATTTTACAAATACTTTAGTACAGGCACCATTTATTTATTTTTTTCTTTTTCTTCTTCTTCTTGGTTTTTTTTGTATTTTTTTTTTATCTTTTTTTTTTTTTTTTTTTCCGCATTTTTAGACAAATGCAAACATTACCGGAACACACATTAAGTTGCTATTTAGCACGGTCAGTATGAACATATTGCATTCAGCAACACAAAAAGTGCAAAAATAAACAGAGGAGAAATCATAGGCGGTGAATCTTAATTTCACAGGACATCCACAAAAGGCATTGCTGCAATATATCACTTGACAGTTCTTGAAATTAATATCTTTTTCCATTCCTTATGCATCCTGCTTTTAATTTTCTCTTATCAAATGGCTCATTAGAATAGGAAACTTGTGATTTTAGTTTTTTAATCCTGATTTTAGTTTTTTAATCCTGACTCTTACTTTCTAAGAGTAATTCATCAACAAGGGGACTTAAAATACTCTTTAATGAGCTAAGTACTAAATTGTGATTTCGACATTTTGCCAAAGCACAGTTGGCAGTGATAGCTATATTTGGAGGTTTTTTTTGGACCACAGCGCAGGGTTAGTTAGAATTCATAAAGGGTTCGTACTCAAGCACAAGCGAACATTACCCCAAAATTCCTTACACCTAAAACAGTTTATCATAAGGGCTCATAGTGTGATAAGAGCACAGCAACATGGTTTAAATGCATTCCAGAAATGTTAACAAAAGGAAAGAAAGAAAAAAAAACACAACACAGGATGCCCAAACCAAACCAGCATGCTCAACATCTGTAAACAATGGATTTTGCTCTTGTCACCATCACCAAGAGGAAAACATGAGAACCCCTGCTGGGAAAGAGAGATCTCAGCCACTCCCCCTATGTGTGAACACCTGAAAGTGATATGTAGAAGCCTGGTAGTTATTTTGGTGTCACTTCAGAAATGACATCAAATTATAAGACAGATGACAAAAGAAGTTGTAATGAGATTTTGCAGATGGTTCCAGCATGGGGTCACTTCTGCCAGATGCCAGAAATTGATGTGACATACAGTACCATCACTGAAACACCATGGACTTCCCACATTTCCCTCAGGGTCTTCTCATGATCTTCTTAGACCAGAAGGTATGTATGGAGTCAGCAGGCTCTGTTCAAATCTCTCCTCCATCTGGAAACCAGAAGATTGGTTCACCTTATGAGGCTGTCTTCCACAAGTCACTCTTAGGAATCAGCCTTTTTTTTTTTTACTTTTTGTTAGATTGCATGGTTGCTATAGCTGATGTATGTTTGTTTGGGGCTAAGGCCTGAAAAAGAGGAAACAGCAGGATATATTTATCTCTAATCCATGCAGGCTTTTGGTGTCATGGATAGTTCAATAGAAAGAAAATGTCTAATCAGAATTGTAATTCTCCTTCAACTTGTTCCTGATAGTGGCATTTAAATCAATTTTAACATTGCCTGTGCATTAGTGTGACACATACTCTTCTGGATTTGTCACTAGTTATATTGTATGAGTTTGTGACAATCTGTGCTCACTTACAGGTATTTAAGCCAAGTGTAAATTCTCTATAATATGGAACGTATTTCTTTTCTCAGAGTTCCCTGTCTTGGTCTGGACAGGTTGGAAGAGAGGGTATACATAATCACAGAAAGTTGTTACTGCTGATTCAGCTGTTTATGTTTTATTTATTGCTGTTTTTTGTACAGCCCATCTGCCTGCTGTACGGTTTTATACATATTCAAATTAGTGACTTATTGGGAGACTACTGTGAGTAAACTAGTTTGCCTTTTGATAATTTACAGACTGCCAGATTAACCTTTTATTAGCTGTGAGTAATGTTTGAAGAGCAAATCATCTGCCACCTTGTGAAATGGTAAGCAATGTATTAAAGAGCCAATTCAACTTTTACTAGATGGGATTAACATTTGAAAGTTTGTTTAAATGACACCCGCCCAGCTGAGGGTTATTTTTATTACAGGTTTCGGAAATGTAAAATAGGAACTCATAAGGCATTTTTGAAAATCCTGGAACAGTTGGATAGCTGGTTTAGATGTCCTTTATGGATAAGGCTTTCCAGTAATTTGCTGGTGCATTGATTCAAATGAAACTTCATCCTAATTGCTGATTTTGGACCTAAGCCTACATTTACATTAGGGGAGTAACATTATTCCTGTATATGTATCTGTTTCTGTCTAGTGCTCCAAATATTTGTATCTGTATATGTATTCAAAGTTAAACCTGAAGTGGGTGTGGCCTACACCATTTTATTCATTCATTCTTTCTTTACTAGTCTAATCTAAACCACCATAAACCTAACTAGGCATTTACTAAGGAGGAGTGAATGAACCTGAATGCATTGTTCATTTTAAATTGATCAATCTGTGACCCATAATAAACAAATAAAACAAACAAATAAATATTTCACACAAAACTATTCAAGGACATACAAATTAAAATACACTCATGTATGGTCAACTGAAATAACTGGAACTGAGAATTTGTAGCACAGAACCTCATGGCTGTTATCAGAGTCCATATTATAACACAATGACCAGCTTTCTTGGATCAAACGTGTTATGTCTACAGCAGCATTGAGGAGGATTTCTCAAAGAGATAATGACTGCCAAGTTCACCACTGGCCTTAGTAGCATCTAAAAATGTGTTTGGATCAGCCTCTGTCAGCTTGCATGCTCTGACTGGCTGGAAACTGAGTGGCAATGAAAGCACTCTTTAGCGCAGCACTGGTCACAATGGCATTCACCATACCACAGATATTATTTCAGCTTAATTCCTGCATTAAAGAAATCCTTCAGGAGAATATGGAATATTTCTAATTCTTATTAGTCCAATGCAGACTTCCATCCTCTAAATCACTGAAAATGTGTTGCAAGATTAACACAGCAACACATCTACTTTACAGTTTTACAGTTGTTATTAATTTAATAGACTAATATTAAAAGTTTAAAAATAGTTAAACATATGCCTTGCAGTTTGGTTATCTTTTTTTTTGTTTAGAGGCTGTGTGAAACCGGCAGGAACGCAACTCATTCTCACTTATTCAGAACCTGTCACTTAAAATTAATATAAGTAAAAATAAATATATGAGAACGCTACAGGAGATCATTAATGCCATTCGCAATAACATTATACAATAGCTCACCTGTATGTGACAGGTGATAACACTCTCACACTGCAATATTACAATTATTAACACTTTTTTTTCTAGACTCACAAGGTTCTTCATCTACTCTTCATTTATTATCTACTGCCAGTTTGCACAGGTGTACTGTTCTGTAATGTAAATACTGATCTAAATATGGTCAAATCCACAACTGTTTACTTTAACTTAATGTATTATATATTTAAGGTTTCTCATTTTGTGTATGTATGTATATATGTATATGTATCTAAGCTGCTGTAACAAAAGAATTTCCCTCATGGGATCAATAAAGTATAATTATCTATCTATCTATCTATCTATCTATCTATCTATCTATCTATCTATCTATCTATCTATCTATCTATCTATCTATCTATCTAGATAGATAGATAGATAGATAGATAGATAGATAGATAGATAGATAGATAGATAGATAGATAGATTTATCATTATAAATATTGTGTAAGCTCCACTATTCTGCCTTCTTTTAGAAGAATTGCATGTTATCTTGTCTATTGACATTATTTTATGTCTTATGTTGCAGCCTTTTCAGACTTTTGTTAACTGTTTGTTCATTTGGAAAATGACAGGCTTGTTCTGAAGGATTGTAGTGTGAAAGAAAAGCTTGAAAATATTTCACACTTAGCAACATTTTGAATAGGCCTTTATGTTAGAAGTAGTGGCCCTGGTGGAACCCATGTTTTAGGAAATTGTCCAAGTGAGGTTGTGCCATAAACAATGCTATTTCATAGTTGTCACATTTGATTTACCACAATACTTTTGCTGCTATAAAACATATGGTGGAAAATTTTTTAAACTAGCAACAACACTTTAAAATGGTTTAAAGTTTTGCTTACAAATATTTTTGTGCTTTTAATATAGTATATATTTATTTATTTTCTTTCCCAGGTGGCACAGTAGTGCAGTTCGTTCTCTCCTCATAGCTCCAGGGCTCCCAGTTCTGT